>NC_054490.1:496588-587211 GCF_017639515.1 Carcharodon carcharias
CTCCAGCCCCTACACCCCTCCCTATCTCTGTAACCTCCTCCAGCCCCTACACCCCTCCCTATCTCTGTAACCTCCTCCAGCCTCTACAACCCTCCCTATCTCTGTAACCTCCTCCAGCCCCTACACCCCTCCCTATCTCTGTAACCTCCTCCAGCCCCTACACCCCTCCCTATCTCTGTAACCTCCTCCAGCCCCTACACCCCTCCCTATCTCTGTAACCTCCTCCAGCCCCTACACCCCTCCCTATCTCTGTAACCTCCTCCAGCCCCTACACCCCTCCCTATCTCTGTAACCTCCTCCAGCCCCTACACCCCTCCCTATCTCTGTAACCTCCTCCAGCCCCTACACCCCTCCCTATCTCTGTAACCTCCTCCAGCCCCTACACCCCTCGCTATCTCTGTAACCTCCTCCAGACCCTACAACCCTCCCTATCTCTGTAACCTCCTCCAGCCTCTACAACCCTCCCTATCTCTGTAACCTCCTCCAGCCCCTACACCCCTCCCTATCTCTGTAACCTCCTCCAGTCCTCTACAACCCTCCCTATCTCTGTAACCTCCTCCAGCCCCTACACCCCTCCCTATCTCTGTAACCTCCTCCAGCCCCTACACCCCTCCCTATCTCTGTAACCTCCTCCAGCCCCTACACCCCTCCCTATCTCTGTAACCTCCTCCAGCCCCTACACCCCTCCCTATCTCTGTAACCTCCTCCAGCCCCTACACCCCTCCCTATCTCTGTAACCTCCTCCAGCCCCTACACCCCTCCCTATCTCTGTAACCTCCTCCAGCCCCTACACCCCTCCCTATCTCTGTAACCTCCTCCAGCCCCTACACCCCTCCCTATCTCTGTAACCTCCTCCAGCTCCTACACCCCTCGCTATCTCTGTAACCTCCTCCAGACCCTACAACCCTCCCTATCTCTGTAACCTCCTCCAGCCTCTACAACCCTCCCTATCTCTGTAACCTCCTCCAGCCCCTACACCCCTCCCTATCTCTGTAACCTCCTCCAGCCCCTACACCCCTCCCTATCTGTGTAACCCTCCGAGATCTCTGCGCTCCTCCAATTCCGGCCTCTTGACCACCGCGCGCACGCACGCACGCACGCACGCACACACACACACCCGATATTAATCAGTCCACCATTGGCGGCCGTGCCTTCAGCTGCCTGGCGTTGGGGGGTTCCTGAGCTCTGGAACTCCCTCCCTCAGCCCCTCCGTCTCTCACCCCTTTGTCTGTCTGTCTCCCTCCCTCTGGGCGTCTCTTTTCCTTTAAGACACTAAGTGAAGCCTCCCTCTTTGACCAAGCTTGTGGACACCTCTCCTCGCATCTCCTTCTGTGTCTTGGGGTCAGGTTCTGTCGGTCAGTCGTTTCCCGGAGATGTTTTACAAGGTTAAAGATGCTGTGCGAATGGAAGTTGTGTAGCTGCGTCTCCCTCCCTCTGGGCGGGCCGGGTGCGAGTATCTGTCTCTCTCTGTGTGTGTGTGTGTGAAGTCAGGCTAACGCAGCCCGAGGGTACCCAGGCCCAACCTTCCCAATTCAGGCTCACCGAGGGATCTTCATTAACAAATATCGCAGAATCCTCGCAGAAAGGTTAAGGCCTAAAGCGCGGCACCTACCAGATGGTGGAGAGTGTCCGGGGCTGGAGGAGGTTACAGAGATAGGGAGGGGTGTAGGGGCTGGAGGAGGTTACAGAGATAGGGAGGGGTGTAGGGGCTGGAGGAGGTTACAGAGATAGGGAGGGGTGTAGGGGCTGGAGGAGGTTACAGAGATAGGGAGGGTTGTAGGGGCTAGAGGAGGTTACAGAGATAGGGAGGCGTGTAGGGGCTGGAGGAGGTTACATAGATAGGGAGGGTCGTAGGGGCTGGAGGAGATTACAGAGATAGGGAGGGGTGTAGGGGCTGGAGGAGGTTACAGAGATAGGGAGGGGTAGCAATAACAAAAACAGAAATTAAGTTTGGGACCTTACCCCGCGCGGTATCGCCTCTTTGCCGGCTGAATCGGTGGGGGTGAGGGGGGGGCTTGTAGGCCCTGTTCAAATCCTTCCACTGAGACCCCCTTGGCTCAGCCCCCCCACCACCCCCCCACCCCCCACCCTCCGTATCGATATGGTCGCTGAATCTTTGTTTTTTTTTTTCTCCTCTCGTCCCCTTCCTGCACCCCCCACCAGGAGCGACCCCTGCAGTACAGCGTTGCCACCATGATGCAGGAGCCAAGTCCGTATATCGAGGAGACGGTCACTGTGGAGGAGGATCCCGACCAGGCCCCGTCCGTCGTCTCCGTGGAGATGGACGAGGACGGCACCACGCGCAGGACCGAGACCACGGTGAGTGTCCGGTGGGGGTGGGGGTGGGGAGACGGACAGGCGCTGACCCTCTGTGTCTCCTAGCGACCGGAATCTGCGGCCTTGCGGAGGTTGGCGGAGGCTTGACTGGGAGAGTCGGAGGTCGTCCCGGTGCCCGCTTGGCTTGGCTTGGCTGGCTCGTTCTATATCTTCCCCCGATCAAATCAGGAGAAGAGACGCCCCTGAAAGAAGCAGAGACTTTGAGGGTAGAGGAACGGGACCCAACTAACCTTAACCATGTGGTTACCCATCGGGCCTTGGCCTGATCGGTGGACTTGGAGTCGTCTTCGGGGAGGCAGGAGTATCAGATCAGAAAATTCGTGGGTGGAATTTGAATATTCTTTCATGGGGGATGTGGGGGTCGCTGGCTGGGCCCAGCATTTATTGCCCGTCCCTAATTGCCCCCTTGAGAAGGTGGTGGGTGGGTGAGCTGCCTTCTTGAGCCGCTGCAGTCCCCGTGTGGTGTAGGTACACCCACAGCGCTGTTAGGGAGGGAGTTCCAGGATTTTGTCCCCTGTGTGGTGTAGGTACACCCACAGCGCAGTTAGGGAGGGAGTTCCAGGATTTTGTCCCGTGTGGTGTAGGTACACCCACGGCGCTGTTCGGGAGGGAGTTCCAGGATTTTGTCCCCGTGTGCTGTAGGTACACCCACGGCGCTGTTCGGGAGGGAGTTCCAGGATTTTGTCCGTGTGGTGTAGGTACACCCACAGCGCTGTTAGGGAGGGAGTTCCAGGGTTTTGTCCATGTGGTGTAGGTACACCCACAGTGCTGTTAGGGAGGGAGTTCCAGGATTTTGTCCGTGTGGTGTAGGTATACCCCCAGCGCTGTTAGGGAGGGAGTTCCAGGATTTTGTCCCTGTGGTGTAGGTACACCCACGGTGCTGTTAGGGAGGGAGTTCCAGGACTTTGACCCAGTGACAGTGAAGGAACGGCTGATATATTTCCAAGTCGGGATGGTGAGTGGCTCGGAGGGGAACTTCCAGCTGGTGGGTGTTCCCTATGTGTCTGCTGCCCTTGTCCTTCTAGATGGTAGAGGTGGTGGGTTTGGAAGGTGCTGTCGAAGGAGCCTTGGTGAGTTGCTGCAGTGCATCTTGTAGATGGTACACACGCTGCTGCTACTGTGCGTCGGGTGTGGAGGGAGTGAATGTTTGTGGATGGGGGGCCGATCAAGCGGGGCTGCTTTGTCCTGGACGGTGTCGAGCTTCTTGAGTGTTGTGGGAGCTGCAACCCATCCAGGCAAGTGGGGAGTATCCCATCACACTCCTGACTTGTGCCTTGTAGATGGTGGACAGGCTTTGGGGAGTCAGGAGGTGAGTTACTCTCCGCAGGATTCCCAGCCTCTGACCTGCTCTTGTAGCCACAGTATTTATATGACTGGTCCCAGTTCAGTTTCTGGTCAATGGTAAAACCCCCAGGATGTTGATAGTGGGGGATTCAGTGATGGTGATGCCATTGAGTGTCAAGGGGCGATGGTTCGATTCTCTCTTGTTGGAGAAGGTCATTGCCTGACACTTGGGAGGTTCAAAAGCAGGATGTGGGTCATCCCTCGAGTCCTGTAGCTTTACCAAGACCACCTTAGCCCAAACAGGCTCAGTAAGGGAAAGGAGGAATATAGGGAGACCTTGTACCAGCGTCAAGCGACTTTAGTGCACTTGGAGAGATGGGGAGAAGCTGGGACCGATCGCCTTCGAGAGGAGAAGGCTCGGGGGCGCCCGGTGGTGTTGTGGGGGGGAGATTGAATCGCGGCGTTCAAAATCAGGAAGGGTTCTCGATCGAGTCGATTCGGAGATGGGCAATAAATCAAGCGGCGCCCAGATCCCATGAACGAAGTGGGGGTGGGGGGGTGGTAATTAGGAATGGGCAATAAATAATGTGATGTCCAAGTCCCATGAACAAAGGTGGGGAGGTAATTAGGGATGGGCAGTAAATATAGTGACGTCCAAGTCCCATGAACAAAGCGGGAAGTAATTAGGGATGGGCAATAAATATAGCGATGTCCAGGTCCCATGAACAAAGTGGGGGGGGGGGTGTAATTAGGGATGGGCAGTAAATAAAGCAACGTCCAGATCCCATGAACAAAGTGGGGGGGGGGGGGTAATTAGGGATGGGCAATAAATAAAGCAACGACCAGATCCCATGAACAAGGGGGGGGGGGGATGTAATTAGGGATGGGCAATAAATAAAGCGACGTCCAGATCCCATGAACGAGGGGTGGGGGTAATTAGGGATGGGCAATAAATATAGTGATGTCCAGATCACATGAACGAGGGGTGGGGGGTAATTAGGGATGGGCAATAAATAAAGCGACGTCCAGATCCCATGAACGAGGGGTGGGGGTAATTAGGGATGGGCAATAAATATAGTGACGTCCAGATCACATGAACGAGGGGTGGGGGGTAATTAGGGATGGGCAATAAATATAGTGACGTCCAGATCACATGAACGAGGGGTGGGGGATAATTAGGGATGGGCAATAAATAAAGCGACGACCAGATCCCATGAACGAAGAGGGGGGGTAATTAGGGATGGGCAATAAATAGTGACATCCAGATCCCATGAACGAAGGGCGGGGGTAATTAGAGATGGGCAATAAATAGTGACATCCAGATCCCATGAACGAAGGGCGGGGGTAATTAGGGATGGGCATAAACATAGCGACGTCCAGATCCCATGAACAAATATACATATTGCGATTGTGGGGTGGGGGGGCAGTGGATGAAAGGGGGCAAAATGGCGGCCTGTTGCTGATCCGGAACATTCTTCTCTCTCCTTTTTTTCCTCCCCCCCCCCACCCCAATCCAGGTGAAGAAAGTGATCAAGACGGTGACCACCAGGATGGTCCACGAGTTGCCCGGCGACCATCTTTCCCTGGACGGCTCCTCCTCCGTCCAGGGCGGGTACACCCAGACCCTGGACAGAAAGTTCCGGAGCAACGGCGAGGGCTACCTGGTCCCCCACGGCAGCTCCACCGTGCCGCGGGGCTACTCCTACCAGGAGGCCTATGGCCGCCCCCCCGGCCAGCGCCTGGGCTATGGTGACCCGGCGCTGGATGGCTACGGGAGTCTGTCGAGGGGCGCCCGGGTGGACCAGCGCTACCAGCCCGCCATCGACGGGTACCCCCACCGGGCGCCAGGCCGGCTGGACGTCTACGGTGCCCAGCCCCAGGTGCGGGGGGGCAGCAGCTTCAACCTGAACCAGTCGCACCCCGAGCGCTTCCTCTCCGAGCCGTACGGATTGGAGGACGACGAGCGCAGCGTGGGCTTCGACGAGCCGGACTACGGCCTCGCCCACGATTACCCGACCGCCAAGCGTTCGGCCACCCCCTCTGAGCTCCGCACCAGGTACCTCCGTAGGTAAGTGAAGCTGGGTACAGCGCGGACCTCCCTCTACATTTACCCCGACCAGTGTCCCACCTTCTCCCCACTTCATACCCAGTGTCAGCATCGAGCGCTCCCAGGGCAGGTACAGCACGGGTTAGATACAGTGGAGAGCTCCTTCTACATTACCCTGACAGTGTGTCCCTCCCACTTTATACCCAGTGTCAGCATCGAGCGCTCCCAGAGCAGGTACAGCACGGGTTAGATACAGTGTAGGTCTCCCTCTACATTACCCTGACAGTGTGTCCCCCCCCCCACTTTATACCCAGTGTCAGCATCGAGCGCTCCCAGGGCAGGTACAGCACGGGTTATATACAGTGTAGAGCTCCCTCTACATTACCCTGACAGTGTGTCCCTCCCACCTTATACCCAGTGTCAGCATCGAGCGCTCCCAGGGCAGGTACAGCACGGGTTAGATACAGTGTAGAGCTCCCTTTACATTACCCTGACAGTGTGTCCCTCCCACTTTATACCCAGTGTCAGCATCGAGCGCTCCCAGGGCAGGTACAACATGGGTTAGATACAGTGTAGAGCTCCCTCTACATTGCCCTGACAGTGTGTGCCCCCACCCCCTCTCTCTATCCCTAGTGAAGTTCATCCCTCTTGCCCCCTAACTCTCCCATCGAAGGCCTCACGATCTCACTGTGGCCTCACTTCCAGTTAACTTTGGTCATGGAGATATTCTATCTCTTTTTCCAATGAGCAAGATTTCGCATTTTAAGACTTTTACAGTAACAAATTAAAATCAACCTCGACTAAACATGACTCAGTGGGCAACTGAAACCCCAAACCACAGAGAAGGTACTGCCCCCTCCCATCAACACAACTGAAAACCCTGTGCCACGTTTATACTTCACCCCCTTTCTGCAGATGACATGTAGCCTTCCGACAAAGTGTCACATTCCTTCTGGGGTTTTAGCAGACTCTCTCTTCCCTGCCTCAAGAGTCCTTTTAAAACCTGCTTCAGTCAATCCTGAGTGGGATGAAACTCACTTTCAGCAGCAAGGCACCCAGTGACAAACCCCTCGGTCTTCAGATCTCCGCAGGTTCCCATCTCTCCTAACGGGGAATCTGCCCCCACCAGCATTCTGCTTAGTGATCGACGTACAGAAGCTTTTTTCCCCCACTGCAGCCCTTTTTCGATCTGCGCCTGCAGATCTATCTGACTGAGACCCCGTTCCCCGTGTTTCCCCCAAAAAGAACAACTGTCCCTTTGCTGTGAGTTCCTGTGTCAAAATAAGTTTTGTTTTGATTTTGTCTCCATAACACCCAGATCACATGGGCTTGTCCCCGAGCACATTTCGTAGGCCACATCTCTCCACTCCCCCTGACTTTGTCTCCATAACACTCAGATCACGTGGGTTTGTCCCCGGAGCATATTTCGTAGGTCACATCTCTCCACCACCACCCCCCCTCCCCCACCCGCCCCCGACTTTGTCTCCATAACACCCTGACCACAAGGGCTTGTCCCCAAGCACATTTTGTAGGTCACATCTCTCCACCCCCTCCCCTGACTTTGTCTCCATAACACCCAGATCACGTGGGCTTGTCCCCGAGCACATTTCGTAGGTCGTATCTCTCCACCCACCCCCCCCCCCTCCCCCCACCCCTCAAAACTTACTCCGTTTTCCCTTGAATTGAAGGAGACGGTTTAAAAGATAATCGTCTTATCGGGTCTGGCATTGGTTGAAAAAAAAGGACCACCCCTCTCGAGCCCAAATTGAAGGTCGTCCCTCCAATCTCCTAACTCCCGCTCTGAGGACGGCCTCAGGGGGGGTGGGGGAACCGTTGGCAGGGCGTAGGTGGTGGGGGGAGGTGGGGGTGTGTGGGGGGGGGTGGTGGTAGGGAGGGAGGAAGGGCGGCCCCGCTGAAAATTCCTAACGCCGTCCGCCTCATTCCCCCCAAAAAAAGCAGGAGCTTCGACGACCCCCTGGCCGACGACATGCGGTCGGAGCACGAGGGCTACTACTGGGCCCCGCTGGCGCAGCAGGAACGGGCGGGCAGCATGGCCAGCCTCCACAGCGCCCGGAAGGACCCGACCGTCTGGCGCCAGCCCGAGCTGCCCGAGGTCATCGCCATGCTCAACTACAAGCTGGACGCGGTGAAGGCCAACGCAGCCGCCTACCTGCAGCACCTGTGCTACCGCAACGACAAGCTGAAGACCGAGGTCCGCCGCCTCAAGGGCATCCCGGTGCTGGTCGAGCTGCTCGACCACCCCAAGAAGGAGGTCCACCACGGGGCCTGCGGGGCCCTCAAGAACATCTCCTACGGCCGTGACCCCGACAACAAGAAGGCCATCAAGAACTGTGACGGTGTCCCCTCGCTGGTCCGGCTCCTCCGCAAGGCCCGGGACATGGACCTCAACGAGGTCATCACCGGTACGTGGGCGGAGCGGCGGGGGGGGGGAGGGGGAGGGGCGGGGGGCAGAGGTCAAACTCCCATTCGGTCAATCAGTCCGTCCCTCCCTCCACCCCCCCCGCCCACACTCCCTCCCCTTCCCTCCCCCCTCACACTCCCTCCCCCCTCACACTCCCTCCCCCCTCACACTCCCTCCCCCTCACACTCCCTCCCCCTCACACTCCCTCCCCCTCACACTCCCTCCCCCTCACACTCCCTCCCCCTCACACTCCCTCCCCCTCACACTCCCTCCCCCTCACACTCCCTCCCCCTCACACTCCCTCCCCCCTCACACTCCCTCCCCCTCACACTCCCTCCCCCCTTACACTCCCTCCCCCTCACACTCCCTCCCCCTCACACTCCCTCCCCCTCACACTCCCTCCCCCCTTACACTCCCTCCCCCTTACACTCCCTCCCCCTCACACTCCCTCCCCCCTCACACTCCCTCCCCCTCCCTCCCCCTCCCTCCCCCTCACACTCCCCCTCACACTCCCTCCCCCTCACACTCCCTCCCCCTCACACTCCCCCTCACACTCCCTCCCCCTCACACTCCCTCCCCCTCACACTCCCTCCCCCTCACACTCCCTCCCCCTCACACTCCCTCCCCCTCACACTCCCTCCCCCCTCACACTCCCTCCCCCTCACACTCCCTCCCCCTTACACTCCCTCCCCCTTAGACTCCCTCCCCCTTACACTCCCTCCCCCTTACACTCCCTCCCCCCTCACACTCCCTCCCCCTCACACTCCCTCCCCCCTCACACTCCCTCCCCCTCACAGTCCCTCCCCCTCACACTCCCTCCCCCTCACACTCCCTCCCCCTCCCTCGCACCCGCTCCCCCTCCCTCGCACCCGCTCCCCCTCCCTCGCACCCGCTCCCCCTCCCTCGCACCCGCTCCCCCTCCCTCGCACCCGCTCCCCCTCCCTCGCACCCGCTCCCCCTCCCTCGCACCCGCTCCCCCTCCCTCGCACCCGCTCCCCCTCCCTCGCACCCGCTCCCCCTCCCTCACGCTTCCCTTTCCCTCCCTCACGCTTCCCTTTCCCTCCCTCCCCCCCCCACGCCCCGTCCCCCCTCCCCCCCACGCCCGTCTCCCCTCCCCCCCCCATGCCCCGTCCCCCCTCACGCTCCGTCCCCCCCCCCCCACCACGCTCCGTCCCCGCTCCGTCCCCCCCAAACACTCCCTTGACCCCCTGACGGCTCCCCCCCCCCTCGGCCCGGAGTTCGGGGGTCTCAGCCCGCAACCCGCTTTGGCCCAGCTGTGAGCAAGGGAGTGAGAGGTGTGACCCCCCTGTAGCAGAACCAGGCACACACAAGTTAAAATTCGTGAGCTGTTTAAGAAGGGTTGTAGCGATGAGCCGGGGAACTACAGGCCAGTGAGTCTCACATCAATGGTAGCGAAACTGTTGGAGAAAATTCTGAAGGGGGGAATCTATCTCCACTTGGAGAGGCAAGGTTTGATCAGGGATAGTCAGCACGGCTTTGTCAGAGGGAGGTCAAGCCTAACAAATTTGATTGAATTTTTTGAGGAGTTGACCAGGTGTGTAGATGAGGGCAGTGCGGTAGATGTAGTTTATATGGATTTCAGCAAAGCCTTTGACACGGTCCCACATGGGAGACTTACAAAGAAGTCAAAGGCACACGAAATACAGGGTAATTTGATAAGGTGGATTCAAAATTGGCTTAGTTGTAGGAGACAGAGGGTGATGACAGAAGGACGCTTTAGTGACTGGAAGCCAGTGTCCAGTGGTGTACCACAGGGATCTGTGCTGGGTCCCCTGTTATTCGTCATTTATATGAACGACGTGGATGACTATGTTGGGGCGGTAGGATTAGTACATTTGTGGATGACACAAAGATTGGCCGGGTGGTTAACAGTGAGGTTCAGTGTCTTGGGCTACAGGAAGATGTAGACGGAATGGTCAAATGGGCAGATAAGTGGCAGATGGAATTTAACCCTGAAAAGTGTGAAGTGATACACTTTGGAAGGAATAATTTGACAAGGAAGTATTCAATGAACGGCTTGACACTAGGAAGTTCTGAGGAACAAAGGGACCTTGGAGTGTGTGTCCATAGATCTCTGAAGGCGGAGGGGCATGTTAGTGGGGTGTTGAAAAAGGCATTTGGGACACTTGCCTTTATCGATCGAGGCATAGATTACAAAAGTAGGGAGGTCATGTTGGAGTTGTATAGAACGTTGGTGAGGCCACAGCTGGAGTACTGAGTGCAGTTCTGGTCACCACATTATAGGAAGGATGTGATTGCACTGGAGGGGGTGCAGAGGAGATTCACCAGGATGTTGCCTGGGATGAAACATTTAAGTTACGAAGAGAGGTTGGATAGACTTGGGTTGTTTGCGTTGGAGCAGAGAAGACTGAGGGGCGACCTGATCGAGGTGTACAAGATTGAGGGGCATGGACAGGGTGAATAGGGAGCAGCTGTTCCCCTTTAGTTGAAGGGTCAGTCACGAGAGGACCTAAGTTCAAGGTGAGGGGCAGGAGGTTTAGGGGGGGGATGTGAGGAGAAGCTTTTTTACCCTGAGGGTGGTGAGGGTCTGGAATGCACTGCCTGGGAGGCTGGTGGAGGTGGGTTAGCCTCACATCCTTTAAAAAGTACCTGGATGAGCACTTGGCACATCATAACATTCAAGGCTATGGGGGCAACTGCTGGTCAATGGGGTTAGGGAGGTAGGTCAGGTGTTTCTCAAGTGTCGGTGCAGACTCGATGGGCCGAAGGGCCTCTTCTGTACTGTGAGATTCTGTGATTTATTGGTTCATGGGGGACGTGGGCTTCGCTGGCCGGGCCCAGCATTTATTGCCCGTCCCTAATTGCCCCCTTGAGAAGGTGGTGGGTGAGCTGCCTTCTTGAGCCGCTGCAGTCCCAGTGTGGTGTAAGTACACCCACAGCGCTGTTAGGGAGGGAGTATCAGGATTTTGTCCCCGTGTGGTGTAGGTACACCCACTGCGCTGTTAGGGAGGGAGTTCCAGGATTTTGGCCATGTGGTGTAGGTACACCCACAGCGCTGTTAGGGAGGGAGTTCCAGGATTTTGTCCCGTGTGGTGTAGGTACACCCACAGCGCTGTTAGGGAGGGAGTTCCAGGATTTTGTCCTCGTGTGGTGTAGGTACACCCACGCGCTGTTAGGGAGGGAGTTCCAGGATTTTGTCCGTGTGGTGTAGGTACACCCACAGCGCTGTTGGGGAGGGAGTTCCAGGATTTTGTCCGTGTGGTGTAGGTACACCCACGGTGCTGTTAGGGAGGGAGTTCCAGGATTTTGTCTGTGTGGTGTAGGTACACCCACGCGCTGTTAGGGAGGTAGTTCCAGGATTTTGTCCGTGTGGTGTAGGTACACCCACAGCGCTGTTAGGGAGGGAGTTCCAGGATTTTGTCCGTGTGGTGTAGGTACACCCACAGCGCTGTTAGGGAGGGAGTTCCAGGATTTTGTCCGTGTGGTGTAGGTACACCCACAGCGCTGTTAGGGAGGGAGTTCCAGGATTTTGTCCGTGTGGTGTAGGTACACCCACGGTGCTGTTAGGGAGGGAGTTCCAGGCTTTTGTCCCCGTGTGGTGTAGGTACACCCACAGCGCTATTAGGCAGGAAGTTCCTGGATTTTGTCCGTGTGGTGCAGGTACACCCACATTGCTGTTAGGGAGGGAATTCCAGGATTTTGTCTGTGTGGTGTAGGTACACCCACAGTGCTGTTAGGGAGGGAGTTCCAGGATTTTGTCTGTGTGGTGTAGGTACACCCACAGCGCTGTTAGGGAGAGAGTTGCAGGATTTTGTCCGTGTGGTGTAGGTACACCCAGAGCGCTGTTAGGGAGGGAGTTCCAGGATTTTGTCCATGTGGTGTAGATACAGCCACAGCGCTGTTAGGTACGGAGTTCCAGGATTTTGTCCGTGTGGTGTAGGTACACCCACAGCGCTGTTAGGGAGGGAGTTCCAGGAATTTGTCCGTGTGGTATAGGTACACCCACGGTGCTGTTAGGGAGGGAGTTCCAGGCTTTTGTCCCCGTGTGGTGTAGGTACACCCACAGCGCTGTTAGGCAGGAAGTTCCTGGATTTTGTCCGTGTGGTGCAGGTACACCCACATTGCTGTTAGGGAGGGAATTCCAGGATTTTGTCTGTGTGGTGTAGGTACACCCACAGTGCTGTTAGGGAGGGAGTTCCAGGATTTTGTCTGTGTGGTGTAGGTACACCCACAGTGCTGTTAGGGAGGGAGTTCCAGGATTTTGTCTGTGTGGTTTAGGTACACCCACAGCGCTGTTAGGGAGAGAGTTGCAGGATTTTGTCCGTGTGGTGTAGGTACACCCAGAGCGCTGTTAGGGAGGGAGTTCCAGGATTTTGTCCATGTGGTGTAGGTACAGCCACAGCGCTGTTAGGTACGGAGTTCTAGGATTTTGTCCGTGTGGTGTAGGTACACCCACAGCGCTGTTAGGGAGGGAGTTCCAGGATTTTGTCCCTGTGGTGTAGGTACACCCACAGTGCTATTAGGGTGGGAGTTCCCGGATTTTGTCCCGTGTGGTGTAGGTACACCCACAGCGCTGTTAGGGAGGGAGTTCCAGGATTTTGTCCCCATGTGTAGTGTAGGTACACCCACAGCGCTGTTAGGGAGGGAGTTCCAGGATTTTGTCCCCGTGTGTGGTGCA
The DNA here is from genome assembly GCF_017639515.1 of Carcharodon carcharias. Taxonomy (NCBI): domain Eukaryota; kingdom Metazoa; phylum Chordata; class Chondrichthyes; order Lamniformes; family Lamnidae; genus Carcharodon; species Carcharodon carcharias. The sequence continues at coordinate 509,339 of NC_054490.1, forward strand.
GGTACACCCACAGCGCTGTTAGGGGGGGAGTTCCAGGATTTTGTCCCCGTGTGTGGTGTAGGTACACCCACAACGCTGTTAGGGAGGGAGTTCCAGCATTTTGTCTGTGTGGTGTAGGTACACCCACAGCGCTGTTAGGGAGGGAGTTCCAGTATTTTGTCCGTGTGGTGTAGGTATACCCACAGTGCTGTTAGGGAGGGAGTTCCAGGATTTTGTCTGTGTGGTTTAGGTACACCCAATGCGATGTTAGGGAGGGAGTTCCAGGATTTTGTCCTGTGTGGTGTAGGTACACCCACAGCGCTGTTAGGGAGGGAGTTCCAGGATTTTGTCCTGTGTGGTGTAGGTACACCCACAGCGCTGTTAGGGAGGGAGTTCCAGGATTTTGTCCCCTGTGTGGTGTAGGTACACCCACAGCGCTGTTAGGGAGGGAGTTCCAGGATTTTGTCCTGTGTGGTGTAGGTACACCCACAGCGCTGTTAGGGAGTGAGTTCCAGGATTTTGTCCTGTGTGGTGTAGGTACACCCACAGCGCTGTTAGGGAGGGAGTTCCAGGATTTTGTCCCCTGTGTGGTGTAGGTACACCAACGGCGCTGTTAGGGAGGGAGTTCCAGGATTTTGTCCGTGTGGTTTAGGTACACCCACAGCGCTGTTAGGGAGTGAGTTCCAGGATTTTGTCCTGTGTGGTGTAGGTACACCCACAGCGCTGTTAGGGAGGGAGTTCCAGGATTTTGTCCCCTGTGTGGTGTAGGTACACCCACAGTGTTGTTAGGGAGGAAGTTCCAGGGCTTTGACCCAGTGACAGTGAAGGAACAGAGTGCCACTCAGGAGAATTTGCGTCAGATTTAGCTGAGATTCACGCCAGTGGAGGATGAAGCAGCCCTTTGACCAGAGCACGCTCTCTCTGTCACCCTGTCTCCTGATAAATATGTTGCGACCATTAACACGGAGGGGTGGTGTTTGTTGGGACTGTTGGGAGGGAGAAGTTTCATACGTATTCCCCTGATGGACTGCTCTTTATCCATCTCTCTCACTCTCCCTGCCTTACTCTGTCTGTCTCTCCCTGCCTGTCTGTCTCTCCCTGCCTGTCTGTCTCTCCCTGTCTGTCTGTCTCTCCCTGTCTGTCTGTCTCTCCCTGTCTGTCTGTCTCTCCCTGTCTGTCTGTCTGTCTCTCCCTGTCTGTCTGTCTGTCTCTCCCTGTCTGTCTGTCTGTCTCTCCCTGTCTGTCTGTCTCTCCCTCTCTGTCTGTCTCTGCCTCTCTGTCTGTCTCTGCCTCTCTGTCTGTCTCTGCCTCTCTGTCTGTCTCTGCCTCTCTCTCCTGTCTGTCTCTGCCCCTCTCTCCTGTCTGTCTCTGCCCCTCTCTCCTGTCTGTCTCTGCCCCTCTCTCCTGTCTGTCTCTGCCCCTCTCTCCTGTCTGTCTCTGCCCCTCTCTCCTGTCTGTCTCTGCCTCTCTCTCTGCCTCTCTCTCTGCCTCTCTCTCTGCCTCTCTCTCTGCCTCTCTCTCTGCCTCTCTCTCTGCCTCTCTCTCTGCCTCTCTCTCTGCCTCTCTCTCTGCCTCTCTCTCTGCCTCTCTCTCTGCCTCTCTCTCTCTCTGCCTCTCTCTCTCTCTGCCTCTCTCTCTCTCTGCCTCTCTCTCTCTCTGCCTCTCTCTCTCTCTGCCTCTCTCTCTGCCTCTCTCTCTCTCTGCCTCTCTCTCTCTCTGCCTCTCTCTCTCTCTCTCTGCCTCTCTCTCTCTCTCTCTGCCTCTCTCTCTCTCTCTCTGCCTCTCTCTCTCTCTGCCTCTCTCTCTCTCTGCCTCTCTCTCTCTCTGCCTCTCTCTCTCTCTCTCTGCCTCTCTCTCTCTCTCTCTGCCTCTCTCTCTCTCTCTCTGCCTCTCTCTCTCTCTCTCTCTCTGCCTCTCTCTCTCTCTCTCTCTGCCTCTCTCTCTCTCTGCCTCTCTCTCTCTCTCTCTCTCTCTCTCTCTCTCTGCCTCTCTCTCTCTCTGCCTCTCTCTCTCTCTGCCTCTCTCTCTCTCTGCCTCTCTCTCTCTCTGCCTCTCTCTCTGCCTCTCTCTCTCTCTCTCTCTGCCTCTCTCTCTCTCTGCCTCTCTCTCTCTCTCTCTCTGCCTCTCTCTCTCTCTGCCTCTCTCTCTCTCTGCCCCTCTCTCTCTCTCTGCCTCTCTCTCTCTCTCTGCCTCTCTCTCTCTCTCTGCCTCTGCCTCTCTCTCTCTCTCTCTCTGCCTCTCTCTCTCTCTCTCTCTCTGCCTCTCTCTCTCTCTCTGCCTCTCTCTCTCTCTCTGCCTCTCTCTCTCTCTCTGCCTCTCTCTCTCTCTCTCTGCCTCTCTCTCTCTCTCTCTGCCTCTCTCTCTCTCTCTCTCTCTGCCTCTCTCTCGTTCTCTCTGATCCAGGCACACTGTGGAACCTCTCCTCCCACGATGCGGTGAAGATGGAGATAGTGGAGCACGCGGTCCTGGCTTTGTGTGACGAGGTCATCATCCCTCACTCCGGCTGGGAGCAGGAGCCAAACGAGGACTCGAAACCCCGGCACGTCGAATGGGAGGGAGTGCTGACCAATACGGCCGGATGCCTCAGGTACCGGGAGGGCATGCGGGGGTGGGTGGGGGGTGGGGGGGGGGGGGAGGTGGAGGTGATAGGTCAATGGGCTGACCTCTGCCCCCTGTGCTCTGAACCCCTGTCTCTGCCTTTGGGTCTCGGTTCGCTGAGTGAAGGGTTTCTGTGCCCCAAGGAGGAGTAGAAGTGGGTATTTGGTGGGGGGGGTGGGTTGATGGCTCTGGTGATGGGGTGGGGGTATAGGAGGGGCAATAGGGGGTCATCTGTGGAATGGAAGGGGGGGGGGGAGAGAGATGTCCCTGACCACAGGGTTGGGAGTGGTTTGGGGGCAAGGGGTGGGTGAGGGTCTCTGACCCCAGGGGAGTGAGGGAGGAGGGCCTGATGTCTGACCTCGGAGGTGGGGGGAGACACAGATTCTGTGCCCATGGATATGTTGGGGTTAGGGGAGACCTACTATGTGTCCGTTGCCCTGAGGACTCATCGGTGTCTCCTGTGCCGATCCCAGGAATGTCAGTTCGGAGAAGAAGGAAGCTCGGCAGAAGCTCCGGGAATGCGGTGGATTGGTCGATTCCCTGATGCACATCGTCCAATCGGAAATAAACCAGAAGGACGTGGACAGCAAGGTCAGAGCGCTGGGGGTGGAAGGGTTAAATTGGGGGCAGGGTGGTCGGAGGGTCAGCACTGAGGGAGCGCCGCACTGTCGGAGGGTCAGTACTGAGGGAGCGCCGCACTGTCAGAGGTTCAGTACTGAGGGAGTACTGCACTGTCGGAGGGTCAGTACTGAGGGAGCGCCGCACTGTCGGAGGGTCAGTGCTGAGGGAGCGCCGCACTGTCAGAGGGTCAGCACTGAGGGAGCGCCGCACTGTCGGAGGGTCAGTACTGAGGGAGCGCCGCACTGTCGGAGGGTCAGTGCTGAGGGAGCGCCGCACTGTCGGAGGGTCAGTGCTGAGGGAGCGCCGCACTGTCGGAGGGTCAGTGCTGAGGGAGCGCCGCACTGTCAGAGGGTCAGTGCTGAGGGAGGGCCGCGCTGTCGGAGGGTCAGTACTGAGGGAGGGCCACGCTGTCGGAGGGTCAGCACTGAGGGAGCGCCGTGCTGTCGGAGGGTCAGCACTGAGGGAGTGCTGCACTGTCAGAGGGTCAGCGCCGAGGGAGAGATGCACTGACGGAGGGCCAGCGCCGAGGGAGTGCCGCACTGTCGGAGGGTCAGTACTGAGGGAGAGACGCACTGTCAGAGGGTCAGTACTGAGGGAGAGACGCACTGATGGAGGGTCAGCGCCGAGGGAGCGCCGCGATGCATCTCTGATAAGACCTAGGCTCTGAGTGCCCTCTGTGGTCGATGGTTAAAGACTCTACGGCCGCTATCGGGCTGGGGGTAGGGGGTGGAGGAAGGGGGGGGCCTTGCTGCTGACTTGGGAGCCAATCCTTATCCAGGAACCGAGATTGTGCGGGAGAGAAAGCAATTTGCGTCACTCGATGCTCTGTGTGTGGGTGTGTGTGGGATCTTGCTGTGCGCAGACTGGCCGCCAGCCTCTTCCCGCTGGCGCACGACGGTGTCGAAAGATGGGCTTTTTGTTCTTTATTGACCTCACCCCCCCCCCCCCCCCCCCCCCCCTTTGTGTTTGTGTTCCAGCTGGTAGAGAACTGTGTGTGTCTGCTCCGCAACCTGTCCTTCCAGGTGCACAGGGAGATCCCGGACGCGGCCCGCTTCCAGGAGGCGGCGGCGGGGGCTGGGGGTCCGGCGGGGGCCTCCCAGCCCAAGGCCAGCTGTTTCGGTGGCAAGAAGGGCAAAGGTAATGGCCGAGAGCCGAGGGGTGAAGGTGGCCCCGGGAATGGGCGGACTCGGGGAGAGGGTGGGGGGGAGGTGGGGGGGCAGTGGGTGACCCCGGTTAACCTGTGCGTGGGGTGGGGTGCCTTTTGACCTTGCCCGGCCCAACCTCTCTCTTCTCCCCCCTTACCCCCCGCACTTCCTGCTGACCTTTGACCCCACTGCCCTCTGCATTTCCCATACTCACCCACCAACTTGGCCTCTCTTCTCTTCTCTCTCTGGCGGGGTGTCCTTCAACCATCCAGGCAAGCTCCCCACCCCCCCCTCCCCCTGTACTCCTCGGTAGGTTGGGATAGTCCGGAGGTTCCCCATCTCCCCCTCCCCCACTAGACCACCGCTTTTGGGTGTGTCCTCAGTTGGGAGTAGGGAGGTCTGAGGTACTGAAGTGCCAAAGCATAAGAGGTCAGGCAGGTGTCTCTCTCTCTCTCTCTCTCTCTTGCGCGTGTCGAGAACGTAAGAAACGGGAGCAGGCGGTGGCCATTCGGCCCCTCGAGCTCTTCTTCCACCTCAATCCCACTTTCCCGCCCGCTCAGCCCCCCTCCCCCACCGCCCCGTCCCTTTAATTCCCTCAGCGTCCAAACCCTTCATCTCAGTCTTGAAAGTACTCAACAACTGAGCATCCTCGGCTCCCTGGGGTAGAGAATTCCAACATCCACAACCTTCCGAGTGAAGAGACTTCTCCTCGTCCCGAGTATAAATGTTGGGAAGGGTTCCTCCAACGGTTGGTGAGAGTGCACCTGGAGCACCTGTGGACAGTTTCAGTCGCCTCACTGAAGGATCGATATACTTGCATCGGAGGCCGTTCAGAGGAGGTTCACTCGGCCGATTCCTGGGGCGAAGGGGGTTTGTCTGATGAGAAAAGGGTGAGCAGGTTGGGCCCTGTACCCATTGGGGTTTAGAAGAATGAGAGGTGGTCTTATTGAAACATATCAGATTCTGAGGGAAGGAGGGGGGTTTGACAAGGTGGATGCTGGGAGGATGTTTCCCCCTTGTTGGGGGGAGTCTAGAACGAGTTGGGGGGCACAGTTTCAGAATGAGGGGTCTTCCATTGAAGACGGAGACGAAGAGGAATTTCCTCTCTTGGTGGGTCGTGAGTCTGTGGAATGCTCCCGCCGCCCCTCAGAGAGCAGTGGGGGCTGGGTCACTGAATTTATTCAAGGCTGAGTTAGACAGGTTTCTGATCGACAAGGGAGGGCGGGGGGTGGTTGAGGGGTTTTGCAGGGGACAGGCAAGAAAGTGGAGTTCAGGCCACAATCAGATCAACCCTGATCTTATTGAATGGCAGAGCAGGCTCGAGGGGCTGATTGGACTACTCCTACAAATTCTTATCACTGACTGAAGTGGCTGAGTACATATCCTGAGGGGGACAGGGTTTCTAAGGGGGAGTTAGGGGACCAGAGGGATGGTCTTCGATGAGGGAGTTAGGGGACTTGAGGGATGGTCTTCGATGGGAGAATTAGGGGATTAGAGGGATAGCTTCGATGAGAGAGTTAGGGGACTAGAGGGATGGTCTTCGATGGGAGAGTTAGGGGATTAGAGGGATGGTCTTCGATGGGGGAGTTAGGGGATTAGAGGGATGGTCTTCGATGAGAGAGTTAGGGGATTAGAGGGATAGCTTCGATGAGAGAGTTAGGGGACTAGAGGGATGGTCTTCGATGGGGGAGTTAGGGGACTAGAGGGATGGTCTTCGATGGGGGAGTTAGGGGACCAGAGGGATGGTCTTCGATGGGAGAGTGAGGGGATTAGAGGGATGGTCTTTGATGGGAGAGTTAGGGGATTAGAGGGAGGGTTTTCGATGGGAGAGTTAGGGAATTAGAGGGATGGTCTTCGATGGAGAGTTAGGGGATTAGAGGGAGGGTCTTCGATGGGGGAGTTAGGGGATTAGAGGGAGGGTCTTCGATGGGAGAGTTAGGGGACTGGAGGGATGGTCTTCGAATGGAGAGTTAAGGGATTAGAAGAATGGTCTTTGATGGGAGAGTTAAGGGATTAGAGGGAGGGTCTTCGATGGGGGAGTTAGGGGATTAGAGGGATGGTCTTCGATGGGAGAGTTAGGGGATTAGAGGGATGGTCTTCGATGGGAGAGTGAGGGGATTAGAGGGATGTTCTTCGATGGGAGTTAGGGGATTAGAGGGATGGTCTTCGATGGGAGAGTGAGGGGATTAGAGGGATGGTCTTCGATGGGAGAGTGAGGGGATTAGAGGGATGTTCTTCGATGGGAGTTAGGGGCTGCTCTGAGTGTAACTGCGAGGCTAACCCTCACCCACCCCCAGCCGCCTTTGAGACCAGCCAGTGACTACCCAACCTGCCTGAACCGGTTTTCCCTTTGTCCTGAGGCTCGAAGGCCTGTTCCATCTTCTCCCTGGCACCGCCCGACCCTGCCCTGCCCATCGAGTGCACAGTCCCAGCGATGCCGTTCGCCATCCTGCTTTTGGAGTGGTGATTCCGGGCCCTGGCGGTGGGGGGGGTTATGGGGAATGGGAAATTGGGGGTGGGGGGGTGGGGGAGGAATGGGGGAGGGAATGAGGGGGGTGTTAAACTCCTGCTCTGACGTTGGGTGTGTCATTGGGGGGTTTGTGAGGTGACTCTGGTGATGATGAAGATTATGAAACGCTTTTCATGAGTGTGAAGTACTCACTCAGCGCTTCCTCGAACAGACCGTCCTGTCCACATGTGTACATGCGTGCACGGGGACACGGACACACGCACACGCGTACACACACACACGGGCACACGCACACGCGTACACACACACACGGGCACACGCATACACACACACACGGGCACACGCACACGCGTACACACACACACGGGCACGCACACGCGTACACACACACGGGCACACGCGTACACACACACACGGGCACACGCACACGCGTACACACACACGGGCACACGCGTACACACACACACGGGCACACGCGTACACACACACACGGGCACACGCACGTGCATCCACACACACACGGGCACACGCACAGGCGTACACACACACGGGCACACGCACGTGCATCCACACACACACGGGCACACGCACAGGCGTGTACACACACACGGGCACAGGCCGATGTCATTGTTTGATTATTTTTATTTGAGAATGGCAGGGCTGGGAGGCCAAATCTCCGCAGGGTGGATCGCCGAGGGGGTGGGGGGTGGGGGGAGGTGGACACAGGTTCGCTCGTTTTCGGCCGTGGGTCCTTCAGACCCGTTTTATTTCTGACATCCCCCCCCCCCCCCCCCCCCCCCCCCCCCCCCGGCATTGGCGCTGCCAAGGTGTTCCCCGTGAGCGGGCAGTAGCCTTGGCTGAGTTGGCTGGGCTGGGCCTAGTTGGGTGTGGCACCTCCGGTGAAACCGGCAGGAACCACTCCCCAGTGCCCGGTCGGTCGGTCAGTCGGTCGGTCGGTGACTGGAGAGGGGTGGGGGCTGGGGGACGGAAGGTGCTCGGCGAAGGGGCCAGCAGGAGGAGGAGGATGGCCCCTGAAGGGACCCCAGGGGTTCAGCCCCGGCCTGGTGTCCGGTCTGAGTCCGGGTGTGGGACTGAGATCCCGGTGTTTCCGGAGTTGAAGCGTCGTGAGGGTTTATTTCTCCACTGATCTGCCCCTGATCGGATTGGGCCTCCCTCTCAGCTCCCTTCTAGTTTCAGTTAATGACTTGTCCATTTTTTTTCCTTTCTCTCTCTCTCTCTCTCTCTCACTCTTTCTTTTTCTTTCTCACGCTTCCTCTCCCCTCTCCCTCTCCCCCCTCTCTCTCTCTCGCCCCCCTCTCTCTCGCCCCGTTCCCCCTTTCCCTCTCTCTCTCTCTCTCGCCCCATTCCCCATTTCTCTTTCTCTCTCTCGCCCCATTCCCCATTTCTCTTTCTCTCTCTCGCCCCCTTCCCCCCTCTCTCTCTCGCCCTCTTCCCCCCTCTCTTTCTCTCTCTCGCCCCCTTCCCCCTCTCTTTCTCTCTCTCGCCCTCTTCCCCCCTCTCTTTCTCTCTCTCGCCCCCTTCCCCCTCTCTTTCTCTCTCTCGCCCTCTTCCCCCCTCTCTTTCTCTCTCTCGCCCCCTTCCCCCTCTCTTTCTCTCTCTCGCCCCCTTCCCCCTCTCTTTCTCTCTCTCGCCCCCTTCCCCCTCTCTTTCTCTCTCTCGCCCCCTTCCCCCTCTCTTTCTCTCTCTCGCCCCCTTCCCCCTCTCTTTCTCTCTCTCGCCCCCTTCCCCCCTCGCTCTCTCTCGCCCCCTTCCCCCCTCGCTCTCTCTCGCCCCCTTCCCCCCTCGCTCTCTCTCGCCCCCTTCCCCCCTCGCTCTCTCTCGCCCCCTTCCCCCCTCGCTCTCTCTCGCCCCCTTCCCGCCCTCGCTCTCTCTCGCCCCCTCACTCTCTCTCGCCCCCTTGCCCCCTCGCTTTCTCTCGCCCCCTTGCCCCCTCGCTTTCTCTCGCCCCCTTGCCCCCTCGCTCTCTCTCGCCCCCTTGCCCCGCTCACTCTCTCTCGCCCCCTTCCCCCTCGCTCTCTCTCGCCCCCTTCCCCCCCTCGCTCTCTCTCGCCCCCTCACTCTCTCTCGACCCCTTCCCCCTCGCTCTCTCTCCCCCCCTTCCCCCCTCGCTCTCTCTCGCCCCTTCACTCTCTCTCGCCCCCTTCCCCCCTCTCTCTCTCTCGCCCCCTTCCCCCCTCACTCTCTCTCGCCCCCTTGCCCCGCTCACTCTCTCTCGCCCCCTTCCCCCCTCGCTCTCTCTCGCCCCCTTCCCGCCCTCGCTCTCACCCCCTCACTCTCTCTCGCCCCCTTCCCCCCTCGCTCTCTCTCGCCCCTTCCCCCCTCGCTCTCTCTCGCCCCCTTCCCCCCTCGCTCTCTCTCGCCCCCTTCCCCCTCGCTCTCTCTCGCCCCCTTCCCCCCTCGCTCTCTCTCGCCCCCTTCCCCCCTCGCTCTCTCTCGCCCCCTTCCCCCTCGCTCTCTCTCGCCCCCTTCCCCTCCCTCGCTCTCTCTCGCCCCCTTTCCCCCCCCTCGCTCTCTCTCGCCCCCTTTCCCCCCCTCGCTCTCTCTCGCCCCCTTCCCCCCCTCGCTCTCTCTCGCCCCCTTCCCCCCTCGCTCTCTCTCGCCCCCTTCCCCCCCTCGCTCTCGCTCGCCCCCTCACTCTCTCTCGCCCCCTTCCCCCCTCGCTTTCTCTCGCCCCCTTGCCCCCTCGCTCTCTCTCGCCCCCTTGCCCCGCTCGCTCTCTCTCGCCCCCTTGCCCCGCTCACTCTCTCTCGCCCCCTTCCCCCTCGCTCTCTCTCGCCCCCTTCCCCCCCTCGCTCTCTCTCGCCCCCTCACTCTCTCTCGCCCCCTTCTCCCCTCGCTCTCTCTCGCCCCCTTCCCCCCTCGCTCTCTCTCGCCCCTTTCCCTCTCTCTCGCCCCCTTCCCCCCTCGCTCTCTCTCGCCCCCTTCCCCCCTCACTCTCTCTCGCCCCCTTGCCCCGCTCACTCTCTCTCGCCCCCTTCCCCCCTCGCTCTCTCTCGCCCCCTTCCCGCCCTCGCTCTCACTCGCCCCCTCACTCTCTCTCGCCCCCTTCCCCCTCGCTCTCTCTCGCCCCCTTCCCCCCTCGCTCTCTCTCGCCCCCTTCCCCCCTCGCTCTCTCTCGCCCCCTTCCCCCCTCGCTCTCTCTCGCCCCCTTCCCCCCTCGCTCTCTCTCGCCCCCTTCCCCTCCCTCGCTCTCTCTCGCCCCCTTCCCCCCTCGCTCTCTCTCGCCCCCTTCCCCCCCTCGCTCTCTCTCGCCCCCTTCCCCCCTCGCTCTCTCTCGCCCCCTTCCCCCCCTCGCTCTCTCTCGCCCCCTTCCCCCCCTCGCTCTCTCTCGCCCCCTTCCCCCCCTCGCTCTCTCTCGCCCCCTTCCCCCCCTCGCTCTCTCTCGCCCCCTTCCCCCCCTCGCTCTCTCTCGCCCCCTTTCCCCCCTCGCTCTCTCTCGCCCCCTTTCCCCCCTCGCTCTCTCTCGCCCCCTTCCCCCCTCGCTCTCTCTCGCCCCCTTCCCCCCTCGCTCTCTCTCGCCCCCTTCCCCCCCTCGCTCTCTCTCGCCCCCTTCCCCCCCTCGCTCTCTCTCGCCCCCTTCCCCCCTCGCTCTCTCTCGCCCCCTTCCCCCCCTCGCTCTCTCTCGCCCCCTTCCCCCCCTCGCTCTCTCTCGCCCCCTTCCCCCCTCGCTCTCTCTCGCCCCCTTCCCCCCCTCGCTCTCTCTCGCCCCCTTCCCCCCCTCGCTCTCTCTCGCCCCCTTCCCCCCCTCGCTCTCTCTCGCCCCCTTCCCCCCCTCGCTCTCTCTCGCCCCCTTCCCCCCCTCGCTCTCTCTCGCCCCCTTCCCCCCCTCGCTCTCTCTCGCCCCCTTCCCCCCCTCGCTCTCTCTCGCCCCCTTCCCCCCCTCGCTCTCTCTCGCCCCCTTCCCCCCCTCGCTCTCTCTCGCCCCCTTCCCCCCCTCGCTCTCTCTCGCCCCCTTCCCCCCCTCGCTCTCTCTCGCCCCCTTCCCCCCCTCGCTCTCTCTCGCCCCCTTCCCCCCCTCGCTCTCTCTCGCCCCCTTCCCCCCCTCGCTCTCTCTCGCCCCCTTCCCCCCCTCGCTCTCTCTCGCCCCCTTCCCCCCTCGCTCTCTCTCGCCCCCTCACTCTCTCTTGCCCCCTTTCCCTCTCGCTCTCTCTCGCCCCCTTGCCCCGCTCACTCTCTCTCGCCCCCTTCCCCCCCACTCCCTCTCGCCCCCTTCCCCCCCACTCTCTCTCGCCCCCTTCCCCCCTCTCTCTCTCTCGCCCCCTTCCCCCCCCTCTCTCTCTCGCCCCGTTCCCCCCCATCTCTCTCTCTCGCCCCCTTTCCCCCTCTCTCTTGTGTGTGTCTTTATTACTGTGTGTGGGTCCGTGCCATCTATTGCTCGCTCTCTATCTCTGCGTCTCCTGTCGTCCTCTCTCGCTGCTTTCCAGAGGACTGGTTCTCCAGAGGTGAGTGCTGTCAAGTTGCCGTGTGTCTGCTGTGTTCCCTGCTGCTGTTGCTGGGCTTGCCTCTGTAATCTGACTTTGCTGGTGGATGGTGAATACTGGTCTCTCGTGGCTGGATCCTCTGCTTTTCACTGAGCTGGGTAGATGTCACTGTGCGGAACTGGCACGGTGCTGTTCCCCGTGTTCCACAACACAATGAAACATCTCCCAGCGTTTTCCATTGCAGTACAAACTCCCAAAGGGTAATCGGACGCTATCGGTCCTCGTCTCATACTAAGGACTGGTGACCCAAACCTCAGTCAAAGAGCAAGGTTTAAAGGAGGGCGGGAAAGAGAGGGAGTGAGTGGCGGAGTGAGTGATGGGGGGATTTGGGGAGGGAATTCCAGAGCTCAGGACCCCCCCCCAGGTAGCTGAAGGCACGGCCGCCGATGGTGGAGAGATTAAAATCGGGGGGGATGGTCAAGAGGCTGGAATTGGAGGAGCGCAGAGATCTCGGAGGGTCGTAGGAGGGTTACAGAGATAGGGAGGGTCGTAGGGGGCTGGAGGAGGTTACAGAGATAGGGAGGGTTGTGGGGGCTGGAGGTGGTTACAGAGATAGGGAGGGGTGTAGGGGCTGGAGGAGGTTACAGAGATAGGGAGGGTTGTAGGGGCTGGAGGAGGTTACAGAGATAGGGAGGGTTGTAGGGGCTGGAGGAGGTTAGAGAGTTAGGGAGGGTTGTAGGGGCTGAAGGAGGTTACAGAGATAGGGAGGGGTGTAGGGGCTGGAGGAGGTTAGAGAGTTAGGGAGGGTTGTAGGGGCTGAAGGAGGTTACAGAGGTAGGGAGGGGTGTAGGGGCTGGAGGAGGTTACAGAGATAGGGAGGTTTGTAGGGGCTGAAGGTGGTTACAGAGATAGGGAGGGTTGTAGGGGCTGGAGGAGGTTACAGAGATAGGGAGGGTTGTAGGGGCTGAAGGTGGTTACAGAGATAGGGAGGGTTGTAGGGGCTGGAGGAGGTTACAGAGATAGGGAGGGTTGTAGGGGCTGGAGGAGGTTAGAGAGTTAGGGAGGGTTGTAGGAAGTTAGTGTATCATTAATGGTTACTTCTGCGAGATGACTATCAGGATGTATGAGGTTCTTGATATAGGTTGGGGTTAGACACAGTGTAGATCTCCCTCTACATGACCCTGACAGTGTGTCCCTCCCCCACTTTATACCCAGTGTCAGCATCGAGCGCTCCCAGGGCAGGTACAGCACGGGTTAGATACAGTGTAGAGCTCCCTCTACACTACCCAGACATTGTGTGTCCCTCCCCCACTTTATACCCAGTGTCAGCGTTGAATGTAGGCATTGGTTGATCAATGTTATGTTTATGTTGATGCTGAGAAGTGGTTCTAACCTTGTGCCATTATCGTGGTTCGCACGCAGACCAGACACGCTTTAACCCCAGGTCGTGGGAGGGTGGAAAGGTCAGTCCGCGCCTGACCTGCGGTGCCACCTGTCCGCCAACAGGTGGCAGCCTGGCTCTGCTCCGGGTCGCCCCCTCCTGGCAGGACAGTGGGACTGCAGCGCCATGGCATAGGGGGATGGAGTGGGGGGGTGGAGGTTGGTCAGTGGCGAGGGAGCACTCCACCGCCCTCTGTTCCACCGGCCGGCCAGGAGATGGGACGGTACCTTGGCCCGCTTGGCGAGTCTTGGGGGCACTTCCCCCTGATGGCGGAGGCCAGGACGCTGCTTGCGTCCAGGGAGGGGAGTGGGGGCACGTGGGGGTGGGGGGTGGGGGACTGGGGAGGGGATGGAAAGGGGCCTCGCCTTGTGCTCACATCTACCTTTTCTCTGCTACCTCCGCAACCAGGAAGAAAAGGCACTGATGACCCCAGTGCTGCCGACGCAGAGATGCCCAAGAGGAACACCCAGGCCAAAGGTAAGACGTCCCACCGGTTGACCCGCTCGAAGGCGGCCGGAGTGGGTTGCGGGGGTTGGGGGTGGTTGTTTGGGTGAACCCCGATTTGAAAGGCCCTCCACAGGCGTTCCACAGATTGCCCCCGTGTGTGTGTGGCTGGAGGCTGCGGAGGATAGCTCGGAGGGCGATGTGTCTTGTCGACGGTCGCTGGTGAGGCGGGCAGAGAAGTGGCCAACGCAGTTTAACCTGGAGGTTTCGGGGAGGGCCAAGGAGGCGAGGGAATTCGCAAAGGGTTGCGGGGGAGGGGGGAGGGGGTGGATACTGAGACCCGTCGAGGAACTGGAGGCCCAGTTGAGGTGTCCACGGAGCCCTGAAGGTGTGTGGACAGGCGGCGGGGAAGTCAGACGGTGGGGGGGGTGGGGGGGTGGGATCAGTGTCTTCACTGGCCGAGGTTATAGGGGCTGGGGGCGAGTGTTTCTTTCTCCACCCCCCCACTTCATTCCCCCTGGCTGGAGTGCCGTGCACAGCCCTGGTCACCGCGTTACCATGACAATGGGGTCCCGCCGGGGGAGGGCATTTCCAGGGCGCTGCCCCCCCCCCCCCCCCCCCCCGCCGCGCGTTGGCTTCTCTCTCTCTCTCTCTCTCGTTCTGACCCCACGAACTGTTCGTCCTAGGCTCCGAGCTGCTGTACCAGCCCGAGGTGGTCCGCGTCTACCTCTCGCTGATGAAGGAGTCCAAGAACCCTGCGGTGCTCGAGGCAGTGGCTGGAGCCCTGCAGAACCTGTGTGCCGGTCGCTGGACGGTGAGTATGGGGGAGGGGAATGGGTATGGGGGGTGGTGGGGGGGGACGAAGGGAATCGGGCGATAGTTGCTGTGGAGATTAATTCTCCGGGTTAGCCAGGGCTTTGGGGTTCGGTCACAGCGTGGGGCTCTCGAAAGAGGGTCATTGCCGGGGGGTGGGGGGCAAGACAGTGACGTGTCGGTCGTGCCATTGTGCTGATAACCCACCGAGGCCCAGGCTGACTCTCTGGAGACCACCCAGGTCCATGTCCCACTCCGGCAGCCGGCAGAAGTTTAATTTCAATGGGTAAAATCTGGAATGGGACGCTCGGTCTCGCTCTCGGCCACCACGAAACTCCCACTGATTGGGTTGTTAAGCAAAATGCACACCTGCCCGGTTGACGGACACCCCTCCTTCAGGGAAGGGAAGTCGGCTGTTCTTACCCTGGCCTAGCCCGCACGCGACTCCTGCCCCACGACAACTCTGGGCCCCCGGGGTGTTGCTGGTAAACAGGAAGAGAAGCGGCCTATAGGGAAAGATTGGTGAATCGGAGTAAGGAAGTCCGGCCACCGTTACGCAGGTGAAGGCCACACCTGGAGCGCGGGGGTAGGGTTTTGAGCTCCTTTACCAAAGGAAGGACGTACTTACCGTAGCGGGAGTGAAACAAGGATTCACTGGACTGGATTGAGGGGCCGAATGGTGGCCTACGGCTGCTATTGGTTATCAGGGTGGGAGCGAATCATTGGTTACCAGGAGCGGGTGTAGAGCCGGGAAACGGGGAACTGGGTTGCATGATGGGTAAATCTTTAGCATGACCGGGAGGCTGGTGGTTACCACGCGGTTTGGAGGGTGGGGTGGTGGGGGGGGGGTGGGGGTTTGTTGGGGGGTCAGGTGGAGCTGGTGAGCGCCTCCATCAGTACGTTGACCTTTGCCCTCTCCACCTTCAGTATGGCCGCTACATTCGGACAGCCGTGCGGCAGGAGAAAGGCCTGTCCAACATCGCTGAGCGCCTCACGCACGACAACGACCGGGTGGTCAAGGCTGTGTCCGGGGCACTGCGTAACCTGTCACTCGATGCCCGGAACAAGGAGCTGATAGGTGAGTGCAGGAGGTCCTCCAACCACTAACTTCCCCAACGAAGACCATCCCTCTAATCCCCTAACTCTCCCATCGAAGACCATCCCTCTAATCCCCTAACTCTCCCATCGAAGACCATCCCTCTAATCCCCTAACTCTCCCATCGAAGACCATCCCTCTAATCCCCTAACTCTCCCATCGAAGACCATCCCTCTAATCCCCTAACTCTCCCATCGAAGACCATCCCTCTAATCCCCTAACACCCCCATCGAAGACCATCCCTCTAATCCCCTAACACCCCCATCGAAGACCATCCCTCTAATCCCCTAACTCCCCCACCGAAGACCATCCCTCTAATCCCCTAACTCCCCCATTGAAGACCATCACTCTAATCCCCTAACTCCCCATCGAAGACCCTCTCTCTAATCCCCTAACTCTCCCATCGAAGACCATCCCTCCAATCCCCTAACTCTCCCATCGAAGACCATCCCTCTAATCTCCTAACTCCCTCATCGAAGACCATCCCTCTAATCTCTTAACTCCCCCATCGAAGACCATCCCTCTAATCCCCTAACTCTACCATCGAAGACCATCCCTCTAACCCCCTAACTCTCCCATCGAAGACCATCCCTCTAACCCCCCCATCGAAGACCATCCCTCTAACCCCCTAACTCTCCCATCGAAGACCATCCCTCTGGTCCCCTATCTCCCCCATCGAAGACCATCCCTCTAACCCCCTAACTCCCCCATCGAAGACCATCCCTCTAATCCCCTAACTCTCCCATTGAAGACCATCCCTCTGGCCCCCTAACTCCCCCATCGAAGACCATCCCTCTAATCTCCTAACTCCCCCATCGAAGACCATCCCTCTAATCTCCTAACTCCCCCATCGAAGACCATCCCTCTAATCTCCTAACTCTCCCATCAAAGACCATCCCTCTAATCCCCTAACTTTCCCATCGAAGACCATCCTTCCAATCCCCTAACTCTCCCATTGAAGACCATCCCTCTGGCCCCCTAACTCCCCCATCGAAGACCAACCCCCCAATCCCCTAACTCTCCCATCGAAGACCATCCCTCTAATCCCCTAACTCTCCCATCGAAGACCATCCCTCTAATCTCCTAACTCCCCCATCGGAGACCATCCCTCTAATCCCCTAACTCTCCCATCGAAGACCATCCCTCTGGCCCCCTAATTACCCCATCGAAGTCCATCCCTCTAATCCCCTAACTCTCCCATCGAAGACCATCCCTCTAACCCCCTAACTCTCCCATCGAAGACCATCCCTCTAACCCCCTAACTCTCCCATCGAAGACCATCCCTCTGGCCCCCTATCTCCCCCATCGAAGACCATCCCTCTAATCCCCTAACTCTCCCATCGAAGACCATCCCTCTAACCCCCTAACTCCCCCATCGAAGACCATCCCTCTAATCCCCTAACTCTCCCATCGAAGACCATCCCTCTAACCCCCTAACTCTCCCATCGAAGACCATCCCTCTAATCCCCTAACTCTCCCATCGAAGACCATCCCTCTAATCCCCTAACTCTCCTATCGAAGACCATCCCTCTAATCTCCTAACTCCCCCATCGAAGACCATCCCTCTAATCCCCTCACTCTCCCATCGAAGACCATCCCTCTGGCCCACTAACTGGGCTGTGAAGGCCCCACACAAGATTGTGCAATGGGTGCTGTGTCTAATTGGTGTCTTGTTGCTTCCTCTCCTGCCAGGCAAGCACGCGATGCCCAATCTAATCTTCAATTTGCCAGGGGGCCAGGAATCTTCCCGGAGCCGGAGTGAGGACACCGTGGTGTCGATTGTCCAGACCATAAACGAGGTTGTCATCGATAATGTGGAGGCAGCGAAGAAGCTGAGGGAGTTGCAGGGTGTGGAGAAACTTGTACTGATGAACAAGTCTAGGTAAGGCTGGGGCACTGGGAGGAACACATTGGCAAATTACTTCCTCAGAAAGATTCCTCCGCCAATGAGGGGCTTCAAATAGCTATCCCAATGGACCCAAACCCCTTCCTCTTCAGTCCCACTGTCCACAATCCCAATGGACCCAAACCTCTTCCCCTTCACTCCCACTGTCCACAATCCCAATGGACCCAAACCCCTTCCCCTTCACTCCCACTGTCCACAATCCCAATGGACCCAAACCCCTTCCCATTCACTCCCACTCTACACAATCCCAATGGACCTAAACCCCTTTCCCTTCACTCCCACTGTACACAATCCCAATGGACCCAAACCCCTTCCCCTTCACTCCGCTGTACACAATCCCAATGGACCCAAACCCCTTCCCCTTCACTCCCACTCTACACAATCCCAATGGACCCAAACCCCTTCCCATTCACTCCCATTCAACACAATCCCATTGGCCCCAAACCCCTTCCCATTCACTCCCACTGTCCACAATCCCAATGGACCCAAACTCCTTCCCATTCACTCCCATTCTACACAGTCCCAGTGGACCCAAACCCCTTCCCGTTCACTCCCACTGTCCACAATCCCAATGGACCCAAACCCCTTCCCCTTCACTCCCACTCTACACAATCCCAATGGACCCAAACCCCTTCGCATTCACTCCCACTGTCCACAATCCCAATGGACCCAAATCCCTTCCCATTCGCTCCCACTGTACGCAATCCCAATGGACCCAAACCCCTTACCCTTCACTCCCACTGTACACAATCCCAATGGACTAAGACCCCTTTCCCTTCACTCCCACTGTCCACAATCCCAATGGACCCAAACCCATTCCCCTTCACTCCCACTGTCCACAATCCCAATGGACCCAAACCCCTTCCCCTTCACTCCCACTGTACACAATCCCAATGGACCCAAACCCCTTTCCCTTCACTCCCACTGTACACAATCCCAATGGACCCAAACCCCTTCCCAGTCACTCCCACTGTCCACAATCCCAATGGACCCAAACCCCTTCCCATTCCAGTTCTCTGTCTCAAGGAGGAGAATCCAAGGGGTAGAAGTCATGTCCCAGCCGGACAAAGCCCTGGTTAGGCCACACCCGGAGTCGCTGGGAGCAGGTCCAGGCACCACACCCGAGGAAGGAGATATTCCACCTTGGAGGGCGCGCAATGTGGATTCACCAGAACGATACCGGGGGGGTTAAATTTATGAGGAGAGGTCGCACAAACTCGGGTTGTATTCTCTGGAATTTAGGAGATCCAGGGGTGATTGGATCCACGTTTTCCAGATGTTAAGGGGAACAGGTAGGGTCGATGGAGAGAAACTATTCCCCCTGGTTGGGGAGTCGAGGACTGGGGTGGGGGGGGCGAGGGGGGGAGGGGCAGAGTTTGAAAATCCGAGCCGGACCTTTCCGGAGTGAAATTAGGAAACACATCTCCACACAAAGGGAGGCGGAAGTTTGGAACTCTCTCCCCCGCAAACGGCAATCGATGCCGGATCGATTGTTTATTTTAAATCCCAGATCGATGGATTTTTATTATCCAGAAGTATTAAGGGATATGGGGCGGAGGCGGGGATGAGGAGTTAGGTCACAGGTCAGACATGGTCTCACTCGAGGGGCTGAATGGGGCCTCCTGTCCCTGTGTAACAGGCTCGAGGAGGGGGTGCTGAATGGGGCCTCCTCCTGTTCCTGTGTAACAGGCTCGAGGATGGGGGGCTGAATGGGGCCTCCTCCTGTTCCTGTGTAACAGGCTCGAGGAGGGGGGTGCTGAATGGGGCCTCCTCGTGGTGACGAAGCTCATGGCATTGATTTGGATGTTCTTGACTCTTGTGTGTTCAGTAGCCGCTCTGAGAAGGAGGTCAAAGCCGTGGGGACCGTCCTCCAGACCTTGTGGGGCTACAAGGAGCTCCGGAAACAGCTGGAGAAAGATGGTTGGAAGAAAACAGATTTTCAGGTAAAGGCCGGGCTAGAGCGGTGGGGTAGGGTTGATCAAGTGTTGGCGTTTGAGGTTGGGACTCCCACCACCCCCCTCCCCCTGTTGCTGTCCCTGTCTGATGTGCTGTCTCGTTGATGTAGGCGGTGAGTGTGAATCGAGGAACTTCTGGCAACACATATGATGACAGCACCTTACCACTGATCGAGCGACACCAACTGGGAGGTAAGGGGAGAGACCGGAGAGAGAGAGGGAAGAGGGGAGAGGCCGGAGAGAGAGAGAGGGATGAGGGGAGAGGCCGGAGAGAGAGAGGGATGAGGGGAGAGGCCGGAGAGAGAGAGGGATGAGGGGAGAGGCCGGAGAGAGAGAGGGATGAGGGGAGAGGCCGGAGAGAGAGAGGGATGAGGGGAGAGGCCGGAGAGAGAGAGGGATGAGGGGAGAGGCCGGAGAGAGAGAGGGATGAGGGGAGAGGCCGGAGAGAGAGAGGGATGAGGGGAGAGGCCGGAGAGAGAGAGGGATGAGGGGAGAGGCCGGAGAGAGAGAGGGATGAGGGGAGAGGCCGGAGAGAGAGAGGGATGAGGGGAGAGGCCGGAGAGAGAGAGGGATGAGGGGAGAGGCCGGAGAGAGAGAGGGATGAGGGGAGAGGCCGGAGAGAGAGAGGGATGAGGGGAGAGGCCGGAGAGAGAGAGGGACGAGGGGAGAGGCTGGAGAGAGAGAGAGAGAGAGAGCAGGACAAGGGGAGAGGCTGGAGAGAGAGACGGACGAGGGGGGGAGACGATGGGGGGAGTGAGTTAGCCAAAGAGTCAGTGAGTGGTGAAGATTGAGTTAGAGTGGGGGGGTTGGCTTGGGTGGAGGGCAGGGAGGGAGGCTATGTGGAATCGCACTGGACCCCGGGGGAGGGGGTCCGGGTGGGCTAGAGGGTCTGGGCCCCGGGGGAGGGGGGAGTGGGCCTGAGGGAGGGGTTCTGGGTGGAGGAGGGGGTCAGGAGGAGGGGTTCTGGGTGGGGGAGGCGGTCAGGGGGAGGAGTACTGGGTGGGGGGTCCGGGTGGGCCCCGGGTGAGGGGGTCCGGGTGGGGGCGGGGAAGGGGGTCCGGACCCCGCTGGAGGGGGTCCGGGCCCCGGGTGAGGGGGTCCAGGTGGGGAAAGGGGTCCGGGCCGCGGGGGAGGGGGTCCGGGTGGGGGAGGAGGTCCGGACAATCTGCTCTCTTCCTATTTTTGGGCAAACGGAATTTTCACTGGAATTTTCTGCTTTCCACAGGAGACAAGAGGGAGATGATTCCGATGGACGACCTTGGACCAGGTTTGTATTAGACACTGACCCACACCCTCAGGGACCGAGAGGCTCCTGTCTCCCTCACGCAGACACTGACCCTCACCCTCAGGGACCGAGAGGCTCCCGTCTCCCTCACACAGACACTGACCCTCACCCTCAGGGACCGAGAGGCTCCTGTCTCCCTCACACAGACACTGACCCTCACCCTCAGGGACCGAGAGGCTCCTGTCTCCCTCACACAGACACTGACCCTCACCCTCAGGGACCGAGAGGCTCCCGTCTCCCTCACACAGACACTGACCCTCACCCTCAGGGACCGAGAGGCTCCCGTCTCCCTCACACAGATACTGACCCTCACCCTCAGGGACCGAGAGGCTCCCGTCTCCCTCACACAGATACTGACCCTCACCCTCAGGGACCGAGAGGCTCCTGTCTCCCTCACACAGACACTGACCCACAACCTCAGGGACCGAGAGGCTCCTGTCTCCCTCACACAGACACTGACCCACAACCTCAGGGACCGAGAGGCTCCTGTCTCCCTCACACAGACACTGACCCTCACCCTCAGGGACCGAGAGGCTCCTGTCTCCCTCACACAGACACTGACCCTCACCCTCAGGGACCGAGAGTCTCCTGTCTCCCTCACACAGACACTGACCCTCACCCTCAGGGACCGAGAGGCTCCTGTCTCCCTCACACAGACATTGACCCTCACCCTCAGGGACCGAGAGGCTCCTGTCTCCCTCACACAGACACTGACCCTCACCCTCAGGGACCGAGAGGCTCCAGTCTCCCTCACACAGACACTGACCCTCACCCTCAGGGACCGAGAGGCTCCTGTCTCCCTCACACAGACACTGACCCACAACCTCAGGGACCGAGAGGCTCCTGTCTCCCTCACACAGTCAGTGACCCTCAACCTCAGGGCCCGAGAGGCTCCTGTCTCCCTCACACAGACACTGACCCTCACCCTCAGGGACCGAGAGGCTCCTGTCTCCCTCGCACAGACACGGACCCTCACCCTCAGGGACCGAGAGGCTCCTGTTTCCCTCACACAGTGACTCTCACCCTCAGGGACCGAGAGGCTCCTGTCTCCCTCACACACACAGTGACCCTCACCCTCAGGGACCGAGAGACTCCTGTCTCCCTCACACAGACACTGTCCCTCACCCTCAGGGACCGAGAGACTCCTGTCTCCCTCACACAGACACTGACTCTCACCCTCAGGGACCGAGAGGCTCCTGTCTCCCTCACACGGACACTGACCCTCACCCTCAGGGACCGGGAGTCTCTGTTGTCTGGGCTTCTGTTTGTAATGTTACCCTACCCCCCATTCCCTTTGACCTTGCTAGACGAATTCTTCTGTTGTTCAGTCTCTCCTGACTTTTGCATCGCAAAAATGAGGAGCGGGAGTAGAACATTCGGCCCACCATTCAGTACCATCTTGGGCTGCAATTCAGTTTTCCCCTCGATTCCCGGAGGGTCCAAAGACCTGTCCATCCTGGCCTTCGATCCATGGAGTGACAGAGCATCCACGTCCCTCTGGGGTGGAGAATTCCAAAGATTCACAAACCCTCCGAGTGAAGAAATTTCTCCTCATCTCTGCTCGAGTTGGCCGACCCCCTTATCCTGAGGCTGTGCCCCTTTGTTCTAGATTCCCCCAGCCGGGGGGCGGGGAGACAACATCTCTGTCTCTAACCCGTCGAGCCCCTTCAGGACACTGAACGTTTCAACGAGACGACCTCTCGTTTTTCTAAACCCCGGAGAAACACAGACCCAATATCCTCGACCTCTCCTCACAGGAGAGGCCCTCTCGCCCCCAGTGAGCAGCCTAGTGAGCCTTCACTGTGCTGCCTCCAGTGCAAGCACATCCCTCCTTAAATACGGAGACCGAAATTGTGCGCGATATTCTCGGTGTGGTCTCACCAAAACCCTGGACGATTGGAGCGAGGCGACTTTATCCTAATACTCCAGTCCCCTCTCAATGAAGGCCGACTTGCCGCTTGCTTTCCCAATTGCTTGCTGTACCTGCACGCTAACTTTCTGTTCCTCCCGTGAGTGTACCCGAGTCCCTCTGAATATCAACATTTACACGTTTCACACCTCTATTTTTAAAACAACAAAATCCTGCTTTTCCTTTCTTACGACCGAGGTGGATAACCTCACGCTTGGCGACATTATACTCCATCGGCCATCTTGTCACCCACTCACTTAACCCCGTCCCTATCTCTCCGTGTCCTCCCCGCAATGCCCCTGACTCCCATGAGCCCCTATCTTGCCCTTTCACCCTTTTGTGTGGCCACCTTATTATCAAATGCCTTTTGGAAATCCCAAGTGTACCACATCTACTGGTTCCCCTTTATCTATCCTCCAAGTTCCATCCTGATAAAGCCCTAATAAATTTATCCAACAGGGTGCTCCTTCATTAAAATTATGTTGGCTTTTTCTAATAGCGCTATGCTTTCCTAAGCACGTTAAGACTCGCTTAACAATAGATTCCTGTATTTTCCCCCCAAAAATCTGATGTTAGGCAAGTAACATTCGTGTCACACAAGTGCCAGTCAATGACCATCTCCAGCAATAATCGAACCATCGCCCCCTTGACACTCAATGGCATCACCATCGATGAATCCCCCACTATCAACATCCTGGGGGTTACCATTGACCAGAAACTGAACTGGGACCAGCCATATAAATACTGTGGCTACAAGAGCAGGTCAGAGGCTGGGAATCCTGCGGAGAGTAACTCACCTCCTGACTCCCCAAAGCCTGTCCACCATCTACAAGGCACAAGTCAGGAGTGTGATGGGACACTCCCCACTTGCCTGGATGAGTTGCAGCTCCCACAACACTCAAGAAGCTCCACACTGTCCAGGACAAAGCAGCCCCGCTTGATGGCCCCCCCCATCCACAAACATTCATTCCCTCCACCACCGACGCACAGTAGCAGCAGCGTGTGTACCATCTACAAGATGCACTGCAGCAACTCACCAAGGCTCCTTCGACAGCACCTTCCAAACTCACCACCTCTACCATCTAGAAGGACGAGGGCAGCAGACACACGGGGAACACCCACAGCCTGGAAGTTCCCCTCCGAGCCACTCACCATCCCGACTTGGAAATATATCGGCTGTTCCTTCACTGTTGCTGGGGTCAAAATCCTGGAACTCCCTCCCTAACAGCGCTGTGGGTGTACCTACACCACACGGACAAAATCCTGGAA
Source organism: Carcharodon carcharias (assembly GCF_017639515.1). Lineage (NCBI taxonomy): Eukaryota > Metazoa > Chordata > Chondrichthyes > Lamniformes > Lamnidae > Carcharodon > Carcharodon carcharias. The sequence goes on from NC_054490.1 coordinate 532,712, forward strand.
CTCCCTCCCTAACAGCGCTATGGGTGTACGTACACCACACGGACAAAATCCTGGAACTCCCTCCCTAACAGCGCTATGGGTGTACGTACACCACATGGGACAAAATCCTGGAACTCCCTCCCTAACAGCACCATGGGTGTACCTACACCACACAGGGACTGCAGCGGCTCAAGGAGGTGGCTCACCCACCATCTTCTCAAGGGGGCAATTAGGGATGGGCAATAAATGCTGGTCTAGCCAGCAACGCCACATCCCCGTGAATGACTGGCCAGTGATTTCCTGTTTTCCCTTTCCCTCCTTTCTCGAAGGGCAGAGCTGACTTCCGATCCAATGGGTCCATACCCGAATCTGATGTATTCTGGAAAATCACAGCCAGCTCACCCGCTATCTCTGCAGGTCTGTCCCTTAGGATCCTCGGGGTGTGGGGCCATCGCACCCTGGGGGTTTCTGACATTTCATACTAATTTATCGGCTGGTATTAACTCCCTAACTTACTCATTCCTTTTAGTCCCGGGGTTACTGTCTGTCTCTGGGATGAAGCTTGTGTCTTCAGCTGTGAAGACGGACACACCATATATGTTCAAAGCCTCTATCGTTCCCTCAATCCCCATGATAATTTCTCCTCTCCCTGCTTCCGAGGTTCCAATGTTTACTTTAGCTACTCTCTTCCCTTTACTGCATCCTTACACAAGCTCTTCCAACCTGCTTATACAACCCGTTCCCTCCCCTCTCGTGTGCCTCCCTTTTGTCCTTGTCCCACATGCCCTGACTCGAAACCCAGCCCCTCTCTCTCTCTCCCCCCACAGCCCCCATCCCTCTCTCTCTCTCCCCCCACAGCCCCCATCCCTCTCTCTCTCTCCCCCCCACAGCCCCCATCCCTCTCTCTCTCTCCCCCCCACAGCCCCCATCCCTCTCTCTCTCTCCCCCCCACAGCCCCCCTCTCTCTCTCTCCCCCCACAGCCCCCATCCCTCTCTCTCTCTCCCCCCCACAGCCCCCATCCCTCTCTCTCCCCCCCACAGCCCCCATCCCTCTCTCTCCCCCCCACAGCCCCCATCCCTCTCTCTCTCCCCCCCACAGCCCCCATCCCTCTCTCTCTCTCCCCCCACAGCCCCCCTCTCTCTCTCTCCCCACAGCCCCCATCCCTCTCTCTCTCTCCCCCCACAGCCCCCATCCCTCTCTCTCTCTCCCCCCACAGCCCCCATCCCTCTCTCTCTCTCCCCCCACAGCCCCCATCCCTCTCTCTCTCTCCCCCCACAGCCCCCATCCCTCTCTCTCTCTCCCCCCACAGCCCCCATCCCTCTCTCTCTCCCCACAGCCCCCATCCCTCTCTCTCCCCCCACAGCCCCCCTCTCTCTCTCTCTCTCTCTCCCCCCACAGCCCCCATCCCTCTCTCTCTCCCCACAGCCCCCATCCCTCTCTCTCCCCCCACAGCCCCCCTCTCTCTCTCTCTCTCTCTCCCCCCACAGCCCCCATCCCTCTCTCTCCCCCCACAGCCCCCATCCCTCTCTCTCCCCCCCACAGCCCCCCTCTCTCTCTCTCCCCCCCACAGCCCCCATCCCTCTCTCTCCCCCCCACAGCCCCCCTCTCTCTCTCTCCCCCCCACAGCCCCCATCCCTCTCTCTCTCCCCCCACAGCCCCCCTCTCTCTCTCCCCCCCCACAGCCCCCCTCTCTCTCTCTCCCCCCCACAGCCCCCATCCCTCTCTCTCCCCCCACAGCCCCCATCCCTCTCTCTCCCCCCCACAGCCCCCATCCCTCTCTCTCTCCCCCCCACAGCCCCCATCCCTCTCTCTCCCCCCACAGCCCCCATCCCTCTCTCTCCCCCCACAGCCCCCCTCTCTCTCTCTCTCTCTCTCTCCCCCCCACAGCCCCCCTCTCTCTCTCTCTCTCTCTCTCCCCCCCACAGCCCCCATCCCTCTCTCTCTCTCTCTCCCCCCCACAGCCCCCCTCTCTCTCTCTCTCTCTCTCTCTCCCCCCCACAGCCCCCCTCTCTCTCTCTCTCTCTCCCCCCCACAGCCCCCATCCCTCTCTCTCTCTCTCTCTCCCCCACAGCCCCCATCTCTCTCTCTCTCTCTCTCTCCCCCACAGCCCCCATCCCTCTCTCTCTCTCTCTCTCCCCCCACAGCCCCTCTCTCTCTCTCTCTCTCTCCCCCCCACAGCCCCTCTCTCTCTCCCCCCACAGCCCCCCTCTCTCTCTCTCTCTCTCTCCCCCCCACAGCCCCTCTCTCTCTCTCTCTCTCTCTCTCTCTCCCCCCACAGACCCCCTCTCTCTCTCTCTCTCTCTCTCTCCCCCCACAGACCCCCTCTCTCTCTCTCTCTCTCTCTCTCCCCCCACAGACCCCCTCTCTCTCTCTCTCTCTCTCTCCCCCCACAGACCCCCTCTCTCTCTCTCTCTCTCTCTCTCCCCCCACAGCCCCCCTCTCTCTCTCTCTCTCTCTCTCCCCCCCACAGCCCCCCTCTCTCTCTCTCTCTCTCTCTCCCCCCCACAGCCCCCATCCCTCTCTCTCTCTCTCTCCCCCCCACAGCCCCCCTCTCTCTCTCTCTCTCTCTCTCTCCCCCCCACAGCCCCCCTCTCTCTCTCTCTCTCTCCCCCCCACAGCCCCCATCCCTCTCTCTCTCTCTCTCTCCCCCACAGCCCCCATCTCTCTCTCTCTCTCTCTCTCCCCCACAGCCCCCATCCCTCTCTCTCTCTCTCTCTCCCCCCACAGCCCCTCTCTCTCTCTCTCTCTCTCCCCCCCACAGCCCCTCTCTCTCTCCCCCCACAGCCCCCCTCTCTCTCTCTCTCTCTCTCCCCCCCACAGCCCCTCTCTCTCTCTCTCTCTCTCTCTCTCCCCCCACAGACCCCCTCTCTCTCTCTCTCTCTCTCTCTCCCCCCACAGACCCCCTCTCTCTCTCTCTCTCTCTCTCTCCCCCCACAGACCCCCTCTCTCTCTCTCTCTCTCTCTCCCCCCACAGACCCCCTCTCTCTCTCTCTCTCTCTCTCTCTCCCCCCACAGACCCCCTCTCTCTCTCTCTCTCTCTCTCCCACACCCAACCCCCCTCTCTCTCTCTCTCTCTCTCTCCCACACCCAACCCCTCTCTCTCTCTCTCTCTCTCTCCCCCACACCCAACCCCTCTCTCTCTCTCTCTCCCACCCAACCCCCCCCTCTCTCTCTCTCTCTCTCTCTCCCCCCCACAGCCCCCTCTCTCTCTCTCTCTCTCTCTCTCCCCCACAGCCCCCCTCTCTCTCTCTCTCTCCCCCCCACAGCCCCCCTCTCTCTCTCTCTCTCTCCCCCCCCCCACAGCCCCCATCCCTCTCTCTCTCCCCCCACAGCCCCTCTCTCTCTCTCTCTCTCTCTCTCTCCCCCCCCCCACAGCCCCCTCTCTCTCTCTCCCCCCCCACAGCCCCCCTCTCTCTCTCTCTCTCTCTCCACCCCGACAGCCCCTCTCTCTCTCTCTCTCCCCCCCACAGCCCCCCTCTCTCTCTCTCTCTCTCCCCCCCCCACAGCCCCCATCCCTCTCTCTCTCCCCCCACAGCCCCTCTCTCTCTCTCTCTCTCTCTCCCACACCCAACCCCCCTCTCTCTCTCTCTCTCCCCCCCCAGCCCCCCTCTCTCTCTGTCTCCCACCTCCCCCCCAGCCCCGCTGTCTCTACCCCCCCAGCCCTAGATGAAAGGTCACAGGCCTGAAACCTTGACTCTGTTTCTCTCTGCCTGACCTGCCGCATATTATATCCTTTCTACCCCCAACCCCCACCTCCCGGACCCCTCCTCCTGCAAGCCGAGCTGTTGTGAGACGAGGCCCAGCATCACTCTCTCTCTCTCTCTCTCCGTCTCTGTGCTGCAGACACTTATTCCACGCTGGATCACCGGGACCACAATCGCACACTGGACCGGACTCTTGACCGATCAGGGGACTATTCTGAGCGGGAGCCACTGAAGGTGGGTACCCATTTACCCTGGAGTCTCTCCCTCTGCGCTAGTCCCCCCTGTGAGATCCACCCCAGCTGCCGATATATCTTAGCGGCACTGCTGCACCCCTGCACACCCAGCAAGTGCCCACCCCAACCCCGCCGGGGGCGGTAGCATGCCTCCCCTCCCTTTTGAGAGGGAAGGGACCCTCCCACAGGGTCTACAGCACCGGCGGCTACAGGAGCAGGTCAGAGGCTAGGAATCCTGCGGAGAGTCACTCACCTCCTGACTCCCCCAAAGCCTGTCCACCATCTACAAGACACAAGTCAGGAGTGTGATGGGATACTCCCCACTTGCCTGGATGAGTTGCAGCTCCCACAACACTCAAGAAGCTCGACACCGTCCAGGACAAAGCAGCCCCGCTCGATCGGCCTCCCATCCACAAACATTCACTCCCTCCACTACCGACGCACAGTAGCAGCAGCGTGTGTACCATCTACAAGATGCACTGCAGCAACTCACCAAGGCTCCTTCGACAGCGCCGCCCAAACCCACCACCTCTACCATCTAGAAGGACAAGGGCAGCAGACACAAGGGGAACACCCACAGCCTGGAAGTTCCCCTCCGAGCCCCTCACCATCCCGACTTGGGAATATACCGGCCGTTCCTTCACTGTCGCTGGGGTCAAAATCCTGGAACTCCCTCCCTAACAGCGCTGTGGGTGTACCTACACCACACGGACAAAATCCTGGAACTCCCTCCCTAACAGCGCTGTGGGTGTACCTACACCACACGGACAAAATCCTGGAACTCCCTCCCTAACAGCGCCGTGGGTGTACTTACACCACACGGACAAAATCCTGGAACTCCCTCCCTAACAGCGCTGTGGGTGTACCTACACCACACAGGGACAAAATCCTGGAACTCCCTCCCTAACAGCGCTGTGGGTGTACCTACACCACACAAGGACAAAATCCTGGAACTCCCTAACAGCTCCCTCCCTAACAGCGCTGTGGGTGTACCTACGCCACACACTGACAAAATCCTGGAACTCCCTCCCTAACAGCGCTGTGGGTGTACCTACACCACACGGGACAAAATCCTGGAACTCCCTCCCTAACAGCGCTGTGGGTGTACCCACACCACACATGGGGACAAAATCCTGGAACTCCCTCCCTAACAGCACTGTGGGTGTACCTACACCACACGGGGACTGCAGCGGCTCAAGAAGGCAGCTCACCCACCACCTTCTCAAGGGGGCAATTAGCGATGGGGCACTAAATGCTGGGTCCACATCCCCGTGAATGAATAAAAAAAGGGAATTTGTGAAAACCCCTGAAGTTCACAGTATTTGCCAGACTACAAGGAACGATAGGGAGGTGGGAGCAACTAAGATGCTCTTGCAGAGAGCCAGCATGGTTGTGACAGGCCGAATAGCCTCCTTCTGTACTGTTTCTGTTCGTTATGAATGACTGTCGGCTGGAATTTAACATTGAACTCAGGGAGATAGGAAAATGGTCAGAAGCTTGGAGGAGAGAGAGAGCGAGAGAGAGGCGGAGAGGTTTAGGGAAGGAATTCCAGAGCTCAGGACCCCCCCAGGCAGCTGAAGGCACAGCCGCCAATGGTGGAGCGATTAAAATCAGGGGGATGGTCAAGAGGACGGAATTGGAGGAGCGCAGAGATCTCGGAGGGTCGTAGGAGGGTTACAGAGATAGGGAGGGTTGTAGGGGCTGGAGGAGGTTACAGAGATAGCGAGGGGTGTAGGGGCTGGAGGAGGTTACAGAGATAGGGAGGGGTGTAGGGGCTGGAGGAGGTTACAGAGATAGGGAGGGGTGTAGGGGCTGGAGGAGGCTACAGAGGTAGGGAGGGTTGTAGGGGATGGAGGAGGTTACAGAGATAGGGAGGGGGTGTAGGTGCTGGAGGGGAATATGAAAATCAGGATGAGAATTTTTAATTGGAGGGTTCTCAAACTGGCAGCCAGTGTAGAGGAGTGAGGACAGCAGGAGCTGACAGGTGAATGGGATGGGACTTGGTGCGAGTTCGGAGACGGTCTCACAAAACAGGAGATCGTTGGAGTAGTTAAACCTAGATCTCACTGAGGCATGGGTAAGGAATTCAGAGCAGCTGAGATGGGAGAAGCTGGGAAACGTTATGGAGTTCACAGTGCAGGAACAGGTGAAGCTGAAACACTGGCACATTGTTAACCAGTTCCCTCATCTGCTGCTTCTCAGAGGGTATCACACTGTCAGGGTAATGTAGAGGGACCTCTACACTGTATCTAACCCGTGCTATACCTGCCCTGGGAGTGCTCGATGCTGACACTGGGTATAAAGTGGGGGGGACACACTGTCGGGGTAATGTAGAGGGAGCTCTACACTGTATCTAACCCGTGCTATACCTGCCCTGGGAGTGCTCGATGCTGACACTGGGTATAAAGTGGGGGGGGGGACACTGTCAGGGTAATGTAGAGGGAGCTCTACACTGTATCTAACCCGTGCTGTACTTGCCCTGGGAGCGCTCGATGCTGACACTGGGTATAAAGTGGGGAGGGACACACTGTCAGGGTAATGTAGAGGGAGCTCTACACTGTATCTAACCCGTGCTGTACTTGCCCTGGGAGCGCTCGATGCTGACACTGGGTATAATGTGGGGAGGGACACACTGTCAGGGTAATGTAGAGGGAGTTCTACACTGTATCTAACCCGTGCTGTACCTGCCCCGGGAGCGCTCGATGCTGACACTGGGCTGATGAAGGGGCTTCTTGCCCTTTGTGGAATTAGCTGAGCGCCTTGAATGCAGTGTGTTTTGAAACACTGCCGGATCCTCCTAACTTTGATCCACTCACTAATTCTGCATGTCTGCCACCCACAGGGGGAGCAATATCGAATCAATACTAACACAGGCAGCCACGGGCCCCTCCAGAACTACCCGGATTAAACCACTAACACGCCACCTAAAGCATGTGCCTGGTATGTTTTGCACTCACCCACCTGCTATACTGGAATTGACTTCACTGCTGGTTGGGACCAAGTCTGAAGTTAACATGGGAGTTGCCAGTGACATACCCGACTGTACAGGCTGTAAGGAGCCACACTAAACACCTTACAGGGAGAGAGAGAGAGAGGGGCATGTACACAGAGAGGTCCAGTAACGTAACCCCTACACTACTGTACCCAGGATTATTAGTCCAGTAACGTAACCCCTACACTACTGTACCCTGGATTATTAGTCCGGGTAACGTAACCCCTACACTACTGTACCCTGGATTATTAGTCCGGTAACGTAACCCCTACACTACCCTGGATTATTAGTCCGGTAACGTAACCCCTACACTACTGTACCCTGGATTATTAGTCCTGTAACGTAACCCCTACACTACTGTACCCTGGATTATTAGTCCAGAAACGTAACCCCTACACTACTGTACCCTGGATTATTAGTCCAGTAACATAACCCCTACACTACTGTACCCAGGATTATTAGTCCAGTAACGTAACCCCTACACTACTGTACCCTGGATTATTAGTCCGGGTAACGTAACCCCTACACTACTGTACCCTGGATTATTAGTCCGGTAACGTAACCCCTACACTACCCTGGATTATTAGTCCAGTAACGTAACCCCTACACTACTGTACCCTGGATTATTAGTCCTGTAACGGAACGCCTACACTACTGTACCCTGGATTATTAGTCCAGTAAAGGAACACCTACACTACTGTACCCTGGATTATTAGTCCAGTAACGTAACCCCTAAACTACTGTACCCTGGATTATTAGTCCAGTAATGTAACCTCTACACTACAGTACCCTGCATTATTAGTCCCAGTAACATAAACCCCTACACTACAGTACCCTGCATTATTAGTCCAGTAATGTAACCCCTACTCTACTGTACCCTGGATTATTAGTCCAGTAACGTAATCCCTCCACTACTGTACCCTGGATTATTAGTCCAGTAATGTAATCCCTACACTACTGTACCCTGGATTATTAGTCCAGTAATGTAACCCCTACACTACTGTACCCTGGATTATTAGTCCAGTAATGTATCCCCTACACTACTGTACCCTGGATTATTAGTCCAGTAACGTAACCCCTACACTACTGTACCCTGGATTATTAGTCCAGTAATGTAACCCCTACTCTACTGTACCCTGGATTATTAGTCCAGTAACGTAACCCCTCCACTACTGTCCCCTGGATTATTAGTCCAGTAATGTAACCCCTACACTACTGTACCCTGGATTATTAGTCCAGTAATGTAACCCCTACACTACTGTACCCTGGATTATTATTCCAGTAATGTAACCCCTACACTACTGTACCCTGGATTATTAGTCCAGTAATGTATCCCCTACACTACTGTACCCTGGATTATTAGTCCAGTAGTGTATCCCCTACACTACTGTACCCTGGATTAATAGTCCAGTAATGTAACCCCTACACTACTGTTCCCTGGATTATTAGTCCAGTAACGTAACCCCTACACTACTGTACCCTGGATTACTGGTCCAGTAATGTAACCCCTACACTACTGTATCCTGGATTATTAGTCCAGTAATGTAACCCCTACACTACTGTACCCTGAATTATTAATCCAGTAACGTAACCCCTACACTACTGTACACTGGATTATTAGTCCAGTAACGTAACCTCTACACTACTGTACCCTGAATTATTAGTCCAGTAATGTAACCCCTACACTACAGTACCCTGCATTATTAGTCCAGTAATGTAACCCCGACTCTACTGTACCCTGGATTATTAGTCCAGTAACGTAACCCCTCCACTACTGTACCCTGGATTATTAGTCCAGTAATGTAACCCCTACACTACTGTACCCTGGATTATTAGTCCAATAATGTAACCCCTACACTACTGTACCCTGGATTATTAGTCCAGTAATGTAACCCCTACACTACTGTACCCTGGATTATTAGTCCAGTAGTGTATCCCCTACACTACTATACCCTGGATTATTAGTCCAGTAACGTATCCCCTACACTACTGTACCCTGGATTATTAGTCCGGGTAACGTAACCCCTACACTACTGTACCCTGGATTATTAGTCCAGTAACGTAACCCCTACACTACTGTACCCTGGATTATTAGTCCAGTAACGTAACCCCTACACTACTGTACCCTGGATTATTAGTCCAGTAACGTAACCCCTACACTACTGTACCCTGGATTATTAGTCCAGTAACGTAACCCCTACACTACTGTACCCTGGATTAATAGTCCAGTAACGTAACCCCTACACTACTGTTCCCTGGATTATTAGTCCAGTAACGTAACCCCTACACTACTGTACCCTGGATTACTGGTCCAGTAATGTAACCCCTACACTACTGTACCCTGGATTATTAGTCCAGTAATGTAACCCCTACACTACTGTACCCTGGATTATTAGTCCAGTAACGTAACCTCTACACTACTGTACCCTGAATTATTAGTCCAGTAACGTAACCCCTACACTACTGTACTCTGAAGTATTAATCCAGTAACGTAACCCCTACACTACTGTACCCTGGATTATTAGTCCAGTAACGTAACCCCTACACTACTGTACCCTGGATTATTAGTCCCAGTAACGTAACCCCTACACTACTGTACCCTGGATTATTAGTCCAGTAACGTAACCCCTACACTACTGTACCCTGGATTATTAGTCCAGTAATGTAACCCCTACACTACTGTACCCTGAATTATTAATCCAGTAACGTAACCCCTACACTACTGTACCCTGGATTATTAGTCCAGTAACGTAACCCCTACACTACTGTACCCTGAAGTATTAATCCAGTAACGTAACCCCTACACTACTGTTCCCTGGATTATTAGTCCAGTAACGTAACCCCTACACTACTGTACCCTGGATTACTGGTCCAGTAATGTAACCCCTACACTACTGTACCCTGGATTATTAGTCCAGTAATGTAACCCCTACACTATACCCTGAATTATTAATCCAGTAATGTAACCCCTACACTACTGTACCCTGAATTATTAGTCCTGTAACGTAACCCCTACACTACTGTACCCTGAAGTATGAATCCAGTAACGTAACCCCTACACTACTGTACCCTGGATTATTAGTCCAGTAACGTATCCCCTACACTACTGTACCCTGGATTATTAGTCCAGTAACGTAACCCCTACACTACTGTACCCTGGATTATTAGTCCAGTAACGTAACCCCTACACTACTGTACCCTGGATTAATAGTCCAGTAACGTAACCCCTACACTACTGTTCCCTGGATTATTAGTCCAGTAACGTAACCCCTACACTACTGTACCCTGGATTACTGGTCCAGTAATGTAAACCCTACACTACTGTACCCTGGATTATTAGTCCAGTAATGTAACCCCTACACTACTGTACCCTGGATTATTAGTCCAGTAGTGTATCCCCTACACTACTGTACCCTGGATTATTAGTCCAGTAACGTATCCCCTACACTACTGTACCCTGGATTAATAGTCCAGTAATGTAACCCCTACACTACTGTTCCCTGGATTATTAGTCCAGTAACGTAACCCCTACACTACTGTACCCTGGATTACTGGTCCAGTAATGTAACCCCTACACTACTGTATCCTGGATTATTAGTCCAGTAATGTAACCCCTACACTACTGTACCCTGAATTATTAATCCAGTAACGTAACCCCTACACTACTGTACACTGGATTATTAGTCCAGTAACGGAACACCTACACTACTGTACCCTGAATTATTAGTCCAGTAATGTAACCCCTACACTACAGTACCCTGCATTATTAGTCCAGTAATGTAACCCCTACTCTACTGTACCCTGGATTATTAGTCCAGTAACGTAACCCCTCCACTACTGTACCCTGGATTATTAGTCCAGTAATGTAACCACTACACTACTGTACCCTGGATTATTAGTCCAATAATGTAACCCCTACACTACTGTACCCTGGATTATTAGTCCAGTAATGTAACCCCTACACTACTGTACCCTGGATTATTAGTCCAGTAGTGTATCCCCTACACTACTATACCCTGGATTATTAGTCCAGTAACGTATCCCCTACACTACTGTACCCTGGATTATTAGTCCAGTAACGTAACCCCTACACTACTGTACCCTGGATTATTAGTCCAGTAACGTAACCCCTACACTACTGTACCCTGGATTAATAGTCCAGTAACGTAACCCCTACACTACTGTTCCCTGGATTATTAGTCCAGTAACGTAACCCCTACAGTACTGTACCCTGGATTACTGGTCCAGTAATGTAACCCCTACACTACTGTACCCTGGATTATTAGTCCAGTAATGTAACCCCTACACTACTGTACCCTGGATTATTAGTCCAGTAGTGTATCCCCTACACTACTGTACCCTGGATTATTAGTCCAGTAACGTATCCCCTACACTACTGTACCCTGGATTATTAGTCCAGTAACGTAACCCCTACACTACTGTACCCTGGATTATTAGTCCAGTAACGTAACCCCTACACTACTGTACCCTGGATTAATAGTCCAGTAACGTAACACCTACACTACTGTTCCCTGGATTATTAGTCCAGTAACGTAACCCCTACACTACTGTACCCTGGATTACTGGTCCAGTAATGTAACCCCTACACTACTGTACCCTGGATTATTAGTCCAGTAATGTAACCCCTACACTACTGTACCCTGGATTATTAGTCCAGTAACGTAACCTCTACACTACTGTACCCTGAATTATTAGTCCAGTAACGTAACCCCTACACTACTGTACTCTGAAGTATTAATCCAGTAACGTAACCCCTACACTACTGTACCCTGGATTATTAGTCCAGTAACGTAACCCCTACACTACTGTACCCTGGATTATTAGTCCAGTAATGTAACCCCTGCACTACTGTACCCTGAATTATTAATCCAGTAACGTAACCCCTACACTACTGTACCCTGGATTATTAGTCCAGTAACGTAACCCCTACACTACTGTACCCTGAAGTATTAATCCAGTAACGTAACCCCTACACTACTGTTCCCTGGATTATTAGTCCAGTAACGTAACCCCTACACTACTGTACCCTGGATTACTGGTCCAGTAATGTAACCCCTACACTACTGTACCCTGGATTATTAGTCCAGTAATGTAACCCCTACACTATACCCTGAATTATTAATCCAGTAACGTTACCCCTACACTACTGTACCCTGAATTATTAGTCCTGTAACGTAACCCCTACACTACTGTACCCTGAAGTATGAATCCAGTAACGTAACCCCTACACTACTGTACCCTGGATTATTAGTCCAGTAACGTATCCCCTACACTACTGTACCCTGGATTATTAGTCCAGTAACGTAACCCCTACACTACTGTACCCTGGATTATTAGTCCAGTAACGTAACCCCTACACTACTGTACCCTGGATTAATAGTCCAGTAACGTAACCCCTACACTACTGTTCCCTGGATTATTAGTCCAGTAACGTAACCCCTACACTACTGTACCCTGGATTACTGGTCCAGTAATGTAAACCCTACACTACTGTACCCTGGATTATTAGTCCAGTAATGTAACCCCTACACTACTGTACCCTGGATTATTAGTCCAGTAGTGTATCCCCTACACTACTGTACCCTGGATTATTAGTCCAGTAACGTAACCTCTACACTACTGTACCCTGAATTATTAGTCCAGTAACGTAACCCCTACACTACTGTACTCTGAAGTATTAATCCAGTAACGTAACCCCTACACTACTGTACCCTGGATTATTAGTCCAGTAACGTAACCCCTACACTACTGTACCCTGGATTATTAGTCCCAGTAACGTAGCCCCTACACTACTGTACCCTGGATTATTAGTCCAGTAACGTAACCCCTACACTACTGTTCCCTGGATTATTAGTCCAGTAACGTAACCCCTACACTACTGTACCCTGGATTACTGGTCCAGTAATGTAACCCCTACACTACTGTACCCTGGATTATTAGTCCAGTAATGTAATCCCTACACTACTGTACCCTGGATTATTAGTCCAGTAATGTAACCCCTACACTACTGTACCCTGGATTATTAGTCCAGTAATGTATCCCCTACACTACTGTACCCTGGATTATTAGTCCAGTAACGTAACCCCTACACTACTGTACCCTGGATTATTAGTCCAGTAATGTAACCCCTACTCTACTGTACCCTGGATTATTAGTCCAGTAACGTAACCCCTCCACTACTGTCCCCTGGATTATTAGTCCAGTAATGTAACCCCTACACTACTGTACCCTGGATTATTAGTCCAGTAATGTAACCCCTACACTACTGTACCCTGGATTATTAGTCCAGTAATGTAACCCCTACACTACTGTACCCTGGATTATTAGTCCAGTAATGTATCCCCTACACTACTGTACCCTGGATTATTAGTCCAGTAGTGTATCCCCTACACTACTGTACCCTGGATTAATAGTCCAGTAATGTAACCCCTACACTACTGTTCCCTGGATTATTAGTCCAGTAACGTAACCCCTACACTACTGTACCCTGGATTACTGGTCCAGTAATGTAACCCCTACACTACTGTATCCTGGATTATTAGTCCAGTAATGTAACCCCTACACTACTGTACCCTGAATTATTAATCCAGTAACGTAACCCCTACACTACTGTACACTGGATTATTAGTCCAGTAACGTAACCTCTACACTACTGTACCCTGAATTATTAGTCCAGTAATGTAACCCCTACACTACAGTACCCTGCATTATTAGTCCAGTAATGTAACCCCTACTCTACTGTACCCTGGATTATTAGTCCAGTAACGTAACCCCTCCACTACTGTACCCTGGATTATTAGTCCAGTAATGTAACCACTACACTACTGTACCCTGGATTATTAGTCCAATAATGTAACCCCTACACTACTGTACCCTGGATTATTAGTCCAGTAATGTAACCCCTACACTACTGTACCCTGGATTATTAGTCCAGTAGTGTATCCCCTACACTACTTTACCCTGGATTATTAGTCCAGTAACGTATCCCCTACACTACTGTACCCTGGATTATTAGTCCAGTAACGTAACCCCTACACTACTGTACCCTGGATTATTAGTCCAGTAACGTAACCCCTACACTACTGTACCCTGGATTAATAGTCCAGTAACGTAACCCCTACACTACTGTTCCCTGGATTATTAGTCCAGTAACGTAACCCCTACAGTACTGTACCCTGGATTACTGGTCCAGTAATGTAACCCCTACACTACTGTACCCTGGATTATTAGTCCAGTAATGTAACCCCTACACTACTGTACCCTGGATTATTAGTCCAGTAGTGTATCCCCTACACTACTGTACCCTGGATTATTAGTCCAGTAACGTATCCCCTACACTACTGTACCCTGGATTATTAGTCCAGTAACGTAACCCCTACACTACTGTACCCTGGATTATTAGTCCAGTAACGTAACCCCTACACTACTGTACCCTGGATTAATAGTCCAGTAACGTAACACCTACACTACTGTTCCCTGGATTATTAGTCCAGTAACGTAACCCCTACACTACTGTACCCTGGATTACTGGTCCAGTAATGTAACCCCTACACTACTGTACCCTGGATTATTAGTCCAGTAATGTAACCCCTACACTACTGTACCCTGGATTATTAGTCCAGTAACGTAACCTCTACACTACTGTACCCTGAATTATTAGTCCAGTAACGTAACCCCTACACTACTGTACTCTGAAGTATTAATCCAGTAACGTAACCCCTACACTACTGTACCCTGGATTATTAGTCCAGTAACGTAACCCCTACACTACTGTACCCTGGATTATTAGTCCAGTAATGTAACCCCTGCACTACTGTACCCTGAATTATTAATCCAGTAACGTAACCCCTACACTACTGTACCCTGGATTATTAGTCCAGTAACGTAACCCCTACACTACTGTACCCTGAAGTATTAATCCAGTAACGTAACCCCTACACTACTGTTCCCTGGATTATTAGTCCAGTAACGTAACCCCTACACTACTGTACCCTGGATTACTGGTCCAGTAATGTAACCCCTACACTACTGTACCCTGGATTATTAGTCCAGTAATGTAACCCCTACACTATACCCTGAATTATTAATCCAGTAACGTTACCCCTACACTACTGTACCCTGAATTATTAGTCCTGTAACGTAACCCCTACACTACTGTACCCTGAAGTATGAATCCAGTAACGTAACCCCTACACTACTGTACCCTGGATTATTAGTCCAGTAACGTAACCCCTACACTACTGTACCCTGGATTATTAGTCCAGTAACGTAACCCCTACACTACTGTACCCTGGATTATTAGTCCAGTAACGTAACCCCTACACTACTGTACCCTGGATTAATAGTCCAGTAACGTAACCCCTACACTACTGTTCCCTGGATTATTAGTCCAGTAACGTAACCCCTACACTACTGTACCCTGGATTACTGGTCCAGTAATGTAAACCCTACACTACTGTACCCTGGATTATTAGTCCAGTAATGTAACCCCTACACTACTGTACCCTGGATTATTAGTCCAGTAAAGTATCCCCTACACTACTGTACCCTGGATTATTAGTCCAGTAACATATCCCGTACACTACTGTACCCTGGATTATTAGTCCAGTAACGTAACCCCTACACTATTGTACCCTGGATTATTACTTCCAGTAACGTAACCCCTACACTACTGTACCCTGGATTAATAGTCCAGTAACGTAACCCCTACACTACTGTTCCCTGGATTATTAGTCCAGTAACGTAACCCCTACACTACTGTACCCTGGATTACTGGTCCAGTAATGTAACCCCTACACTACTGTACCCTGGATTATTAGTCCAGTAATGTAACCCCTACACTACTGTACCCTGGATTATTAGTCCAGTAACGTAACCTCTACACTACTGTACCCTGAATTATTAGTCCAGTAACGTAACCCCTACACTACTGTACTCTGAAGTATTAATCCAGTAACGTAACCCCTACACTACTGTACCCTGGATTATTAGTCCAGTAACGTAACCCCTACACTACTGTACCCTGGATTATTAGTCCCAGTAACGTAGCCCCTACACTACTGTACCCTGGATTATTAGTCCAGTAACGTAACCCCTACACTACTGTACCCTGGATTATTAGTCCAGTAATGTAACCCCTACACTACTGTACCCTCAATTATTAATCCAGTAACGTAACCCCTACACTACTGTACCCTGGATTATTAGTCCAGTAACGTAACCCCTACACTACTGTACCCTTGATTATTAATCCAGTAACGTAACCCCTACACTACTGTTCCCTGGATTATTAGTCCAGTAACGTAACCCCTACACTACTGTACCCTGGATTACTGGTCCAGTAATGTAACCCCTACACTACTGTACCCTGGATTATTAGTCCAGTAATGTAACCCCTACACTATACCCTGAATTATTAATCCAGTAACGTAACCCCTACACTACTGTACCCTGAATTATTAGTCCTGTAACGTAACCCCTACACTACTGTACCCTGAAGTATTAATCCAGTAACGTAACCCCTACACTACTGTACCCTGGATTATTAATCCAGTAACGTAACCCCTACACTACTGTACCCTGGATTATTAGTCCAGTAACGTAACCCCTACACTACTGTACCCTGGATTACTGGTCCAGTAATGTAACCCCTACACTACTGTACCCTGGATTATTAGTCCAGTAATGTAACCCCTACACTATACCCTGAATTATTAATCCAGTAACGTAACCCCTACACTACTGTACCCTGAATTATTAGTCCTGTAACGTAACCCCTACACTACTGTACCCTGAAGTATTAATCCAGTAACGTAACCCCTACACTACTGTACCCTGGATTATTAATCCAGTAACGTAACCCCTACACTACTGTACCCTGGATTATTAGTCCAGTAATGTAACCCCTACACTACTGTACCCCGGATTATTAGTCCAGTAATGTAACCCCTACACTACTGTACCCTGGATTATTAGTCCGGTAATGTAACCCCTACACTACTGTTCCCTGGATTATTAGTCCAGTAACGTAACCCCTACACTACTGTACTCTGAAGTATTAATCCAGTAACGTAACCCCTACACTACTGTACCCTGGATTATTAGTCCAGTAACGTAACCCCTACACTACTGTACCCTGGATTATTAGTCCCAGTAACGTAACCCCTACACTACTGTACCCTGGATTATTAGTCCAGTAACGTAACCCCTACACTACTGTACCCTGGATTTTTAGTCCAGTAATGTAACCCCTACACTACTGTACCCTGAATTATTAATCCAGTAACGTAACCCCTACACTACTGTACCCTGAATTATTAGTCCAGTAACGTAACCCCTACACTACTGTACCCTGAAGTATTAATCCAGTAACGTAACCCCTACACTACTGTTCCCTGGATTATTAGTCCAGTAACGTAACCCCTACACTACTGTACCCTGGATTACTGGTCCAGTAATGTAACCCCTACACTACTGTACCCTGGATTATTAGTCCAGTAATGTAACCCCTACACTATACCCTGAATTATTAATCCAGTAACGTAACCCCTACACTACTGTACCCTGAATTATTAGTTCTGTAACGTAACCCCTACACTACTGTACCCTGAAGTATTAATCCAGTAACGTAACCCCTACACTACTGTACCCTGGATTATTAGTCCAGTAACGTCTCCCCTACACTACTGTACCCTGGATTATTAGTCCAGTAACGTAACCCCTACACTACTGTACCCTTGATTATTAGTCCAGTAACGTAACCCCTACACTACTGTACCCTGGATTAATAGTCCAGTAACGTAACCCCTACACTACTGTTCCCTGGATTATTAGTCCAGTAACGTAACCCCTACACTACTGTACCCTGGATTACTGGTCCAGTAATGTAAACCCTACACTACTGTACCCTGGATTATTAGTCCAGTAATGTAACCCCTACACTACTGTACCCTGGATTATTAGTCCAGTAGTGTATCCCCTACACTACTGTACCCTGGATTATTAGTCCAGTAACGTATCCCCTACACTACTGTACCCTGGATTATTAGTCCAGTAACGTAACCCCTACACTATTGTACCCTGGATTATTAGTCCAGTAACGTAACCCCTACACTACTGTACCCTGGATTAATAGTCCAGTAACGTAACCCCTACACTACTGTTCCCTGGATTATTAGTCCAGTAACGTAACCCCTACACTACTGTACCCTGGATTACTGGTCCAGTAATGTAACCCCTACACTACTGTACCCTGGATTATTAGTCCAGTAATGTAACCCCTACACTACTGTACCCTGGATTATTAGTCCAGTAACGTAACCTCTACACTACTGTACCCTGAATTATTAGTCCAGTAACGTAACCCCTACACTACTGTACTCTGAAGTATTAATCCAGTAACGTAACCCCTACACTACTGTACCCTGGATTATTAGTCCAGTAACGTAACCCCTACACTACTGTACCCTGGATTATTAGTCCCAGTAACGTAGCCCATACACTACTGTACCCTGGATTATTAGTCCAGTAACGTAACCCCTACACTACTGTACCCTGGATTATTAGTCCAGTAATGTAACCCCTACACTACTGTACCCTGAATTATTAATCCAGTAACGTAACCCCTACACTACTGTACCCTGGATTATTAGTCCAGTAACGTAACCCCTACACTACTGTACCCTGAAGTATTAATCCAGTAACGTAACCCCTACACTACTGTTCCCTGGATTATTAGTCCAGTAATGTAACCCCTACACTACTGTACCCTGGATTATTAGTCCAGTAATGTAACCCCTACACTACTGTACCCTGGATTATTAGTCCAGTAATGTAACCCCTACACTACTGTACCCTGGATTATTAGTCCAGTAATGTAACCCCTACACTACTGTACCCTGGATTATTAGTCCAGTAATGTAACCCCTACACTACTGTACCCTGGATTATTAGTCCAGTAATGTATCCCCTACACTACTGTACCCTGGATTATTAGTCCAGTAACGTAACCCCTACACTAATGTACCCTGGATTATTAGTCCATTAATGTAACCCCTACACTACTGTACCCTGAATTATTAATCCAGTAACGTAACCCCTACACTACTGTACCCTGGATTATTAGTCCAGTAACGTAACCCCTACACTACTGTACCCTGAAGTATTAATCCAGTAACGTAACCCCTACACTACTGTTCCCTGGATTATTAGTCCAGTAACGTAACCCCTACACTACTGTACCCTGGATTACTGGTCCAGTAATGTAACCCCTACACTACTGTACCCTGGATTATTAGTCCAGTAATGCAATCCCTACACTACTGTACCCTGGATTATTAGTCCAGTAATGTAACCCCTACACTACTCTACCCTGGATTATTAGTCCAGTAATGTATCCCCTACACTACTGTACCCTGGATTATTAGTCCAGTAGTGTATCCCCTACACTACTATACCCTGGATTATTAGTCCAGTAACGTATCCCCTACACTACTGTACCCTGGATTATTAGTCCAGTAACGTAACCCCTACACTACTGTACCCTGGATTATTAGTCCAGTAACGTAACCCCTACACTACTGTACCCTGGATTAATAGTCCAGTAACGTAACCCCTACACTACTGTTCCCTGGATTATTAGTCCAGTAACGTAACCCCTACACTACTGTACCCTGGATTACTGGTCCAGTAATGTAACCCCTACACTACTGTACCCTGGATTATTAGTCCAGTAATGTAACCCCTACACTACTGTACCCTGGATTATTAGTCCAGTAGTGTATCCCCTACACTACTGTACCCTGGATTATTAGTCCAGTAACGTATCCCCTACACTACTGTACCCTGGATTATTAGTCCAGTAACGTAACCCCTACACTACTGTACCCTGGATTATTAGTCCAGTAACGTAACCCCTACACTACTGTACCCTGGATTATTAGTCCAGTAACGTAACACCTACACTACTGTTCCCTGGATTATTAGTCCAGTAACGTAACCCCTACACTACTGTACCCTGGATTACTGGTCCAGTAATGTAACCCCTACACTACTGTACCCTGGATTATTAGTCCAGTAATGTAACCCCTACACTACTGTACCCTGGATTATTAGTCCAGTAACGTAACCTCTACACTACTGTACCCTGAATTATTAGTCCAGTAACGTAACCCCTACACTACTGTACTCTGAAGTATTAATCCAGTAACGTAACCCCTACACTACTGTACCCTGGATTATTAGTCCAGTAACGTAACCCCTACACTACTGTACCCTGGATTATTAGTCCCAGTAACGTAACCCCTACACTACTGTACCCTGGATTATTAGTCCAGTAACGTAACCCCTACACTACTGTACCCTGGATTATTAGTCCAGTAATGTAACCCCTACACTACTGTACCCTGAATTATTAATCCAGTAACGTAACCCCTACACTACTGTACCCTGGATTATTAGTCCAGTAACGTAACCCCTACACTACTGTACCCTGAAGTATTAATCCACTAACGTAACCCCTACACTACTGTTCCCTGGATTATTAGTCCAGTAACGTAACCCCTACACTACTGTACCCTGGATTACTGGTCCAGTAATGTAACCCCTACACTACTGTACCCTGGATTATTAGTCCAGTAATGTAACCCCTACACTATACCCTGAATTATTAATCCAGTAACGTAACCCCTACACTACTGTACCCTGAATTATTAGTCCTGTAACGTAACCCCTACACTACTGTACCCTGAAGTATTAATCCAGTAACGTAACCCCTACACTACTGTACCCTGGATTATTAGTCCAGTAACGTATCCCCTACACTACTGTACCCTGGATTATTAGTCCAGTAACGTAACCCCTACACTACTGTACCCTGGATTATTAGTCCAGTAACGTAACCCCTACACTACTGTACCCTGGATTAATAGTCCAGTAACGTAACCCCTACACTACTGTTCCCTGGATTATTAGTCCAGTAACGTAACCCCTACACTACTGTACCCTGGATTACTGGTCCAGTAATGTAAACCCTACACTACTGTACCCTGGATTATTAGTCCAGTAATGTAACCCCTACACTACTGTACCCTGGATTATTAGTCCAGTAGTGTATCCCCTACACTACTGTACCCTGGATTATTAGTCCAGTAACGTATCCCCTACACTACTGTACCCTGGATTATTAGTCCAGTAACGTAACCCCTACACTATTGTACCCTGGATTATTAGTCCAGTAACGTAACCCCTACACTACTGTACCCTGGATTAATAGTCCAGTAACGTAACCCCTACACTACTGTTCCCTGGATTATTAGTCCAGTAACGTAACCCCTACACTACTGTACCCTGGATTACTGGTCCAGTAATGTAACCCCTACACTACTGTACCCTGGATTATTAGTCCAGTAATGTAACCCCTACACTACTGTACCCTGGATTATTAGTCCAGTAACGTAACCTCTACACTACTGTACCCTGAATTATTAGTCCAGTAACGTAACCCCTACACTACTGTACTCTGAAGTATTAATCCAGTAACGTAACCCCTACACTACTGTACCCTGGATTATTAGTCCAGTAACGTAACCCCTACACTACTGTACCCTGGATTATTAGTCCCAGTAACGTAGCCCCTACACTACTGTACCCTGGATTATTAGTCCAGTAACGTAACCCCTACACTACTGTACCCTGGATTATTAGTCCAGTAATGTAACCCCTACACTACTGTACCCTGAATTATTAATCCAGTAACGTAACCCCTACACTACTGTACCCTGGATTATTAGTCCAGTAACGTAACCCCTACACTACTGTACCCTGAAGTATTAATCCAGTAACGTAACCCCTACACTACTGTTCCCTGGATTATTAGTCCAGTAACGTAACCCCTACACTACTGTACCCTGGATTACTGGTCCAGTAATGTAACCCCTACACTACTGTACCCTGGATTATTAGTCCAGTAATGTAACCCCTACACTATACCCTGAATTATTAATCCAGTAACGTAACCCCTACACTACTGTACCCTGAATTATTAGTCCTGTAACGTAACCCCTACACTACTGTACCCTGAAGTATTAATCCAGTAACGTAACCCCTACACTACTGTACCCTGGATTATTAATCCAGTAACGTAACCCCTACACTACTGTACCCTGGATTATTAGTCCAGTAACGTAACCCCTACACTACTGTACCCTGGATTACTGGTCCAGTAATGTAACCCCTACACTACTGTACCCTGGATTATTAGTCCAGTAATGTAACCCCTGCACTATACCCTGAATTATTAATCCAGTAACGTAACCCCTACACTACTGTACCCTGAATTATTAGTCCTGTAACGTAACCCCTACACTACTGTACCCTGAAGTATTAATCCAGTAACGTAACCCCTACACTACTGTACCCTGGATTATTAATCCAGTAACGTAACCCCTACACTACTGTACCCTGGATTATTAGTCCAGTATTGTAACCCCTACACTACTGTACCCCGGATTATTAGTCCAGTAATGTAACCCCTACACTACTGTACCCTGGATTATTAGTCCGGTAATGTAACCCCTACACTACTGTACCCTGGATTATTAGTCCGGTAACGTAACCCCTACACTACTGTACCCTGGATTATTAGTCCAGTAACGTAACCCCTACACTACTGTACCCTGGATTATTAGTCCAGTAACGTAACCCCTACACTACTGTACCCTGGATTATTAGTCCAGTAATGTAACCCCTACACTACTGTACCCTGGATTATTAGTCCAGTAATGTAACCCCTACACTACTGTACCCTGGATTATTAGTCCAGTAATGTAACCCCTACACTACTGTACCCTGGATTATTAGTCCAGTAGTGTATCCCCTACACTACTATACCCTGGATTATTAGTCCAGTAACGTATCCCCTACACTACTGTACCCTGGATTATTAGTCCAGTAACGTAACCCCTACACTACTGTACCCTGGATTATTAGTCCAGTAACGTAACCCCTACACTACTGTACCCTGGATTAATAGTCCAGTAACGTAACCCCTACACTACTGTTCCCTGGATTATTAGTCCAGTAACGTAACCCCTACACTACTGTACCCTGGATTACTGGTCCAGTAATGTAACCCCTACACTACTGTACCCTGGATTATTAGTCCAGTAATGTAACCCCTACACTACTGTACCCTGGATTATTAGTCCAGTAGTGTATCCCCTACACTACTGTACCCTGGATTATTAGTCCAGTAACGTAACCCCTACACTACTGTACCCTGGATTATTAGTCCAGTAATGTAACCCCTACACTACTGTACCCTGAATTATTAATCCAGTAACGTAACCCCTACACTACTGTACCCTGGATTATTAGTCCAGTAACGTAACCCCTACACTACTGTACCCTGAAGTATTAATCCAGTAACGTAACCCCTACACTACTGTTCCCTGGATTATTAGTCCAGTAACGTAACCCCTACACTACTGTACCCTGGATTACTGGCCCAGTAATGTAACCCCTACACTACTGTACCCTGGATTATTAGTCCAGTAATGTAACCCCTACACTATACCCTGAATTATTAATCCAGTAACGTAACCCCTACACTACTGTACCCTGAATTATTAGTCCTGTAACGTAACCCCTACACTACTGTACCCTGAAGTATTAATCCAGTAACGTAACCCCTACACTACTGTACCCTGGATTATTAATCCAGTAACGTAACCCCTACACTACTGTACCCTGGATTATTAGTCCAGTAATGTAACCCCTACACTACTGTACCCTGGATTATTAGTCCGGTAATGTAACCCCTACACTACTGTACGCTGGATTATTAGTCCGGTAACGTAACCCCTACACTACTGTACCCTGGATTATTAGTCCAGTAACGTAACCCCTACTCTACTGTACCCTGGATTATTAGTCCAGTAACGTAATCCCTCCACTACTGTACCCTGGATTATTAGTCCAGTAACGTAATCCCTCCACTACTGTACCCTGGATTATTAGTCCAGTAATGTAACCCCTACTCTACTGTACCCTGGATTATTAGTCCAGTAATGTATCCCCTACACTACTGTACCCTGGATTATTAGTCCAGTAATGTATCCCCTACACTACTGTACCCTGGATTATTAGTCCAGTAACGTAACCCCTACACTACTGTACCCTGGATTATTAGTCCAGTAACGTAACCCCTCCACTACTGTCCCCTGGATTATTAGTCCAGTAATGTAACCCCTACACTACTGTACCCTGGATTATTAGTCCAGTAATGTAACCCCTACACTACTGTACCCTGGATTATTAGTCCAGTAATGTAACCCCTACACTACTGTACCCTGGATTATTAGTCCAGTAATGTATCCCCTACACTACTGTACCCTGGATTATTAGTCCAGTAGTGTATCCCCTACACTACTGTACCCTGGATTAATAGTCCAGTAACGTAACCCCTACACTACTGTTCCCTGGATTATTAGTCCAGTAACGTAAGCCCTACACTACTGTACCCTGGATTACTGGTCCAGTAATGTAACCCCTACACTACTGTATCCTGGATTATTAGTCCAGTAATGTAACCCCTACACTACTGTACCCTGAATTATTAATCCAGTAACGTAACCCCTACACTACTGTACCCTGGATTATTAGTCCAGTAACGTAACCTCTACACTACTGTACCCTGAATTATTAGTCCAGTAATGTAACCCCTACACTACAGTACCCTGCATTATTAGTCCAGTAATGTAACCCCTACTCTACTGTACCCTGGATTATTAGTCCAGTAACGTAACCCCTCCACTACTGTACCCTGGATTATTACTCCAGTAATGTAACCCCTACACTACTGTACCCTGGATTATTAGTCCAGTAATGTAACCCCTACACTACTGTACCCTGGATTATTAGTCCAGTAATGTAACCCCTACACTACTGTACCCTGGATTATTAGTCCAGTAGTGTATCCCCTACACTACTATACCCTGGATTATTAGTCCAGTAACGTATCCCCTACACTACTGTACCCTGGATTATTAGTCCAGTAACGTAACCCCTACACTACTGTACCTTGAATTATTAGTCCAGTAACGTAACCCCTACACTACTGTACCCTGGATTAATAGTCCAGTAACGTAACCCCTACACTACTGTACCCTGGATTATTAGTCCAGTAACATAATCCCTACACTACTGTACCCTGGATTATTAGTCCAGTAACGTAACCCCTACACTACTGTACCCTGGATTATTAGTCCAGTAACGTAACCCCTACACTACTGTACCCTGGATTATTAGTCCCAGTAACGTAACCCCTACACTACTGTACCCTGGATTATTAGTCCAGTAACGTAACCCCTACACTACTGTACCCTGGATTATTAGTCCAGTAATGTAACCCCAACACTACTGTACCCTGAATTATTAATCCAGTAACGTAACCCCTACACTACTGTACCCTGGATTATTAGTCCAGTAACGTAACCCCTACACTACTGTACCCTGAAGTATTAATCCAGTAACGTAACCCCTACACTACTGTACCCTGGATTATTAGTCCAGTAACGTAACCCCTACACTACTGTACCCTGGATTACTAGTCCAGTAACGTAACCCCTACACTACTGTACCCTGGATTACTGGTCCAGTAATGTAACCCCTACACTACTGTACCCTGAATTATTAGTCCAGTAACGTAACCCCTACACTACTGTACCCTGGATTATTAGTCCAGTAACATAACCCCTACACTACTGTACCCTGAATTATTAGTCCAGTAACGTAACCCCTACACTACTGTACTCTGCATTATTAGTCCAGTAACGTAACCCCTACACTACTGTACCCTGAATTATTAGTCCAGTAACGTAACCCCTACACTACTGTACCCTGGACTATTAGTCCGGTAATGTAACCCCTACACTACTGTACCCTGGATTATTAGTCCGGTAACGTAACCCCTACACTACTGTACCCTGGATTATTAGTCCAGTAACGTAACCCCTACACTACTGTACCCTGAATTATTAATCCAGTAACGTAACCCCTACACTACTGTACCCTGGATTATTAGTCCAGTAATGTAACCCCTACACTACTGTACCCTGCATTATTAGTCCGGTAGCGTAACCCCTACACTACTGTACCCTGGATTATTAGTCCCAGTAACGTAACCCCTACACTACTGTACCCTGGATTATTAGTCCCAGTAACGTAACCCCTACACTACTGTACCCTGGACTATTAGTCCGGTAACGTAACCCCTACTCTACTGTACCCTGGATTATTAGTCCGGTAACGTAACCCCTACACTACTGTACCCTGGATTATTAGTCCAGTAACGTAACCCCTACACTACTGTACCCTGGATTATTAGTCCAGTAATGTAACCCCTACACTACTGTACCCTGAATTATTAATCCAGTAACGTAACCCCTACACTACTGTACCCTGGATTATTAGTCCAGTAACGTAACCCCTACACTACTGTACCCTGGATTACTGGTCCAGTAACGTAACCCCTACACTACTGTACCCTGGATTACTGGTCCAGTAATGTAACCCCTACACTACTGTACCCTGAATTATTAGTCCAGTAACGTAACCCCTACACTACTGTACCCTGGATTATTAGTCCGGTAATGTAACCCCTACACTACTGTACCCTGGATTATTAGTCCAGTAACATAACCCCTACACTACTGTACCCTGAATTATTAGTCCAGTAACGTAACCCCTACACTACTGTACCCTGAATTATTAGTCCAGTAACGTAACCCCTACACTACTGTACCCTGGACTATTAGTCCGGTAATGTAACCCCTACACTACTGTACCCTGGATTATTAGTCCCAGTAACGTAACCCCTACACTACTGTACCCTGGATTATTAGTCCAGTAACGTAACCCCTACACTACTGTACCCTGGATTATTAGTCCAGTAACGTAACCCCTACACTACTGTACCCTGGATTATTAGTCCAGTAACGTAACCCCTACTCTACTGTAACCTGGATTATTAGTCCAGTAACGTAACCCCTACACTACTGTACCCTGGATTATTAGTCCAGTACCGTAACCCCTACACTACTGTACCCTGGATTATTAGTCCAGTAACGTAACCCCTACACTGCTGTTCCTCGCGTGGTTTCTTCATTGACATCCAGGCTGATTGATCGTTTTCTGTTTCCTTTGCAGAATAACTAGACCATCTCTCAACTGACTAACTGGTGAAGATGCCACTGCCTATTCTGATATATTTTTTACACACCTGTGTGTGTGTGTCTGTGTGTGTGTGTGTATATATATATTATATATATATACTTATGTAAAGTATATATATATAAATATATATATGGACACTGGTAGAGTTTGTGGGCACCGTAAGCAAGCTGATTCTCCTGTGTAGACATCTCAGAAAGCCCATTGAATGGCAGCCTCTCTTTGTACTTAAGAATTATGTCTTTTTTAATAATATATATATGGGACAATTAGGGTTGATGGGAGTGAGAGAGAGAGACCGAGAGAGGAGGGGAGGGGACTGTGGTGTGGGGTGTGCTGTGAAACAGCAGATCCTTCGCCACGTTTGCTCTGTGCCTTCAACCCCTCGCTTCCCGCTGAAATGCCTCCCCTTACCCCCGACCCTCTGGCCAGCTGCTCGCCTCACCTCGTCCCCCCTCAGTCGGAATGGGAGAGCGGGAGGTTTCGCTGGGGAGGGAGAGCAGCGTAAACATTCCTGAGAGTGACTCCTTGGTCCCCTTGTCTCTTCGAGACCCTTTGTGAGGTGGTGGTGGGGGGGGGGGGGCGGTGTGTGTGTGTGTGTGTGTATAACACCAATGAGTTATCCACACCACCGCTTCCCAACCCCCTCACCGTTTCTCCCCACCCCCCCCCATCTCCTCCTCCCTCCTGCCACATCCTCTCCATACGCCCCTCTTTTGCAAGGGTGTTTCAATTACTCCCCTACCCCCCACCCCACCGGAGGAGAGATGTTTTGTGGCGGACTGGAGTCCCCGAGCGGGCTGAGATCCATCGTTTGGCCCAGTGGGTGGTGGTCATCTCCGTGATGCTGGTGGTGCTGTGCTCTGGGATTCTAACCGGTCGCTGCTTTTGGCCTTTGCCGGGGTTTGAACTTTGCGGGTTCGGTGTGGGGTTGGGGGGGGGGGGTCTTGCTTCTTCCGGTGTCAGTCTCACCTTCCGCTTCCCCCTCCTGATTTCCCTGGCTCGGCTTCTCCCTCGGAGGAGAGGGAGGAGTTGCGGGGTGGACCAATCGTGTATCCGGAGTGTGTCTCTCTCTCTCTCTCTCTCTCTCTTTAAGGACCCCACCACCTCTCCCGTGCCACACGGAGACCCTGCACGCTCCGGACGAGGGAGTTGAGCAGGCGCGGACATAACCTGCACCTCCCTCCCACCTCCTCCCTCCCTCACTGGTCTCTCAGGTGAGGAGATTTGAGGGGGGAGGGTGGAAGCGGGGGTGGGGGTGTGGTGGGGGACATCCCTCCTGTGCGCACGGCCTCTGTGAGGAGGGGGCTGTGGTGGGAGGGTAGGGGAGCGAGAGGTGTACACTCTCCTCCCGTGTGTAGGCCTCCTCTTGCCTGCTGGGCAAAAGCAGCAAGTCCAGGAGGTAGGGGTGAGGGTGGGTGTGGGATGCGGGGGCCAGAGAGAAAAATATAGGCCGTGAAATCTGTAACACTAAAATCGAGGGGAGAGGACATTCCCTTTTGCACTTTGCTTGGGTAGGTGGTAGGGGGGTGGGGGGGGGGGGAAGGTGGAATTACATTTCATTGAAGTTTGTGTGACTTTTTTTTCTCTTTTGGTTTAATTTTTTGGGATCGGTGAGGGGCGCAGGGGCTTGTTGGCTGGGATGTTGGAGCTGATGGGTTAGGCATGCCCTGCATGGTCACTTTGGCCCAGAGATTTCAAGGCAGAATTGGACGCAGAGAGAGAGAGAGGGGGAGGGGGGTGGGTGGGGTAGGAAGGGGTGCTGAATCGGGGAGGTGAATCGGGGGGCGGGGGTGGGGGTGGGGTGCGGTATCCACTTACCGTTGCCAGGAACTATTCGCGCCTCCCTCCTCTTCTCTCTCTCCTTTCTCTCCGTTTCGATCCTTGTGCCTTTGGCGTAGAATGGGGCGGAGGTGCACCCACCCACCCCCCACCACAAGGGAGGGAGAGAGAGAGAGAGAGAGACCATTGACAACGCTGCAATGGACGAGGGCGACGAGGCCTCTCCACGGTGTTGGGAGGGATGCGGACGAGGGCTTTTGAGAACTGAAACCTCTCCCTTTCTCACCTCCAAGCCCGTACCCCGCCCCCCAACCCTCCAACCCCCCAACCCCAGCCAACGACCCTCGCTTTCTCATCGAGGTGGGTGTCAAAAAAAGAACCACTGGCGATTGGAGGAAGCGCGGTTCTTCTCCAAGCTGGTTGTGGGGGTGAGGGGTTGGCGATTCGTTAGGCCGGGAGAAAGAATCGAGAGCCGAGCCGAGCCGACCTCTCTCTCTCTCTCGCTCGCTCGCTCGCTCGATGGATGGGAGGAGAGTCAGGCCCACGTGGGAACTGCGTTTGCCGGTGTGGGTGGGAGGGGTGGTGTGGGGGCTGGGATCTTGCTCTGCTCTTGGCCGCGAGCCTCGGTTGACAAGTTGAGGGGGGTGGTGGGGAGGGGAGGAGAGGGAGGGGTGCGTAGTGAGGCCTAACAGGAAAGGGCCCGCTGAACCAGGTTGTCGCCTGTGCGGCGGGGGGTCCTCCTGCCTTGTTGCTTATTTTGCTTTTACCGCTCGTTTCTTTTCTTTTTCTCGTTCTGTTTCTCCCCTCTCGAAGTTGATTGCTGATAAGAATCGAGGAAGAATCACCACTACCAATAACCTTTTTTGTAAATCTGAGACATAATTAACTTTTTTGGCTATTTGATTCTCTCTCTCTTTTTTTTACCTCAATAAATGTACGTGTGTTATTTTTTAATAAATAAAGGCTGTACCCAGGAGGCAGAAACCACCAAAATCCGGCGGAGATTTCCTCGGTGCGTGGGGTGGGGATAATATCGGGGGCTTCTCTCCCGCTCCGAGCTGGAGACGAGGGGTTGGGGGGTGTCGGGAGGGCAACCCTTTCAGCCACTCCCGCGACGAGGGCAGAGGGAGCTCGGGCTGAGCAGCTCGATCGTCCACCCACGGCCCCCCCCCACCCTCTCCCTCTCTCTCCATCAGGAGAGCAGGGAAGGTCTTCTTTCCCCCCCCTCCACCACCACCACCACCACCACCGTCCCTGGCTGAGCGAGCCTTGGTCCCTCGCCTGGTGTGCGGTACAGCGGTGGGGGGAGCAGCAGACACAGGGCGGGAAAGGCCCAGGCTTTATCCTCGGGCCTAGTGCTGAGCGAGCCTGCGTCCCTCACCCCGGTGTGCGGTACAGTGGACTGTGGGGTGGTGGGGGGGGGCGGTGGGTGCCGCAGACACAGGCCTGGAAATTAGGCCCCGGGCCTCTGATTGGTGGCGAACGTAGCAACCGACCTCCAATGAACCCCGTGAGCGACGCTCCTGTTGCTTCCCAGCTTGAGCCTTTTTTGCCATTTAAGCGCCCGTGACACCCACGCTGCAGCTCCTCCTCCAGGCGTACGCCAGTCCTGACGTGGCTAAACAAAGGGGCTGCTCTCCCCATTTCTGGAGTTATGGGCGGGTTCAGGAGGGGAGTAAATTGAAGATCTGTGTAGATATTGGGAAATCCTGTGTGTGTTGGGGGGGAGGGGTGGGTTTATTGGGGTTAGCGTCTTCTATGGGTCCTACGGGTGGCGAGAGGGTGTTAACCAGGGAATGCTTTGGGAGGCCGTGACTCGTGCCCTCTGCGAGAGGTGGGGGGAAAGCGGGAAGAGACCTCCTCCTCCCCCTCCCACCCCACACATACACCACCATCCCAACCCTTGACCCTCAGTCTCTTACCCCTGTCCTCAACAAGAGGGACAAGCAGGAGGGGCAGGGAGGGAGGGAGGAAGGGTGCTCCCTCAGCCCTCGATCTTCTCTGCCCAGAGTTGCCACCAACACCCACCTGTCTGGTGCCCAGCTCCACACTCAGAGGCATCAAGCATTCAAGCTGAAAAGACACGCCCGACCTGGGAGATACTTCCCCCCCCCCCCCCCCCCCCAACCCCTGGATTTCAAGTTGGTTCATCAGGAAGGACATTGCCTGGCACACGACCCGGGACCACTGCAGCCGGTCAGTGCTGAGGGAGCGTCGGAGGGTCAGTGCTGAGGGAGCGCTGCACCGTCGGAGGGTCAGTGCTGAGGGAGCGCCGCACTGTCGGAGGGTCAGTGCTGAGGGAGCGCCGCACGGTCGGAGGGTCAGTACTGAGGGAGTGCCGCACTGTCGGAGGGTCAGTACTGAGGGAGTGCCGCACGGTCGGAGGGTCAGTACTGAGGGAGTGCCGCACTGTCGGAGGGTCAGTGCTGAGGGAGTGCCGCACTGTCGGAGGGTCAGTGCTGAGGGAGTGCCGCACTGTCGGAGGGTCAGTGCTGAGGGAGTGCCGCACTGTCGGAGGGTCAGTGCTGAGGGAGTGCCGCACTGTCGGAGGGTCAGTGCTGAGGGAGTGCCGCACTGTCGGAGGGTCAGTGCTGAGGGAGTGCCGCACTGTCGGAGGGTCAGTGCTGAGGGAGTGCCGCACTGTCGGAGGGTCAGTACTGAGGGAGTGCCGCACTGTCGGAGGGTCAGTACTGAGGGAGCGCCGCACTGTCGGAGGGTCAGTACTGAGGGAGTGCCGCACTGTCGGAGGGTCAGTACTGAGGGAGTGCCGCACTGTCGGAGGGTCAGTACTGAGGGAGTGCCGCACTGTTGCTGTTACTATCCTGCGGTATCTCTCTCACGCCCTGGTTACTTGGCCCTGGCTCCAGACACTGAGGGTGTAAGTAGCATATCCGGGGACCACCGGCTGCTCCGACCGATGGGATGTTGCTGTGCGGGAACTGACCGATTCCTGCCTGCCTGACTGCAGGAGAGCGAGGGAAGTTGGCCGGAGGTGAATGTCGGGGGCGCTGACGGACAGCAGCGAGCGGCTAAAAGAGGACCAAGGACACGAGGCTCGAGCAGTCCAGCGCTGGGTGCAACGGGCAGGGGTGGAATTGCAAAGCCACGACTGAGGGGCTGGAGATGGCCACTCAGCCCGTCAAGCCCTGCTCCACCATTCAAGAGGTGACCTTCGGGGGCTTGACAGGGTAGGTGCGATGAGGCTGTTTCCCCTTGTGGGAGAGTCTGGGACCAGGGGCCATAATCTCAGTGAGGGGGTCACCCACGGAAGACAGAGATGAGGAGGTATTTCTTCTCTCGGAGGGTATTGAACCTGTGGAATTCTTTACTCCAGAGGCTGGGTCGTGAAGTATATTCAAGGCTGAGAGTTTTAATCAGTAAGGGAACCGAGGGAAAGGCAGCAAATTGCCGCTTAGAATTATCCAACTGGCAGTGATCTCGGTGAACGGCAGAGCAGACTCGAAGGGCCGAATGGCCTTCTCCTTCTGCTACACCTTATGGTCTTAATCTCAACCCCACATTCCCGCCTGACTCCTGTTAACCTTTCACCCCCACCCCCCTTGTTCATCGAGAATCCATCTCGCTCGGCCTTAAAAATATTCACAGACTCTGCCTCCGCCTCCTGTTGAGGGAGAGATTTCCAAAGTCTCCCCCCCCCCCCTCCTCAGAGAGAAAACATTTCTCCTCATCTCCGTCTTAAATGAACGACCCCTTATTTTTAAACAGTGACGCCCCCCCCCCCACCCCGTTCTAGATTCTCCCACAAGAGGAAACACCCTCTCCACATCCACCCCTGTCCAAGACCCCCTCAGAGTCTTAAAGATTTCAATCGAGTCACCTCTCACTCTTCTAAACTCCAGCGGATACGAGTCTAACCTGTCCAGACGTTCCTCATGAGACAACCCACCCCCCATTCCTGGGATTAGTCTGGTAAACCTTCTCTGAACTGCTTCCAATGCATTTACACCCTTCCTTAAATAAGGAGACCAGCGCTGTACACAATACTCCAGATGTGGTCTCTCCAGTGCCCTGTACAACTGGAGCATAACCTCCCTACTTTTATATTCAATTTCCTCGCAATAAATAACATTCAATTAGCTTTCCTCATTACCGGCATAATAACCTGTGATTCATACACTGGGACACCCAGATCCCTCTGCATCTCTCAGAGCTCTGCAATCTCTCACCATTTAGATAATACTCTTCACGCTAACCTTTAGTGATTCATGCACTAGGACACCCAGATCCCTCTGCATCTCTCAGAGCTCTGCAATCTCTCACCATTTAGATAATACTCTTCACGCTAACCTTTAGTGATTCATGCACTAGGACATCCAGATCCCTCTGCATCTCTCAGAGCTCTGCAACATCTCACCCTTTAGATCATTTTAATCTTCCTGTCAAAATGGACAATTTCAAATTTTCCCTGTATTATACTCCATCTGCCAGATCTTTGCCCACTCACTGGAACTATCTCTGTCACTTTGAAGCCTCCTTACATCCTTTTCACAAGTTACTTTCCTGCCTATCTTTGTGTCATCAGCAAGTTGAGTACTCATACCCTCTGTCCCTTCATCCGAGTCATTTATATCAATTGTAAAGAGTTGAGACCCCAGCACCGATCCCTGTGACACACCACTTGTCACAATCAGAAAAAGACCCATTTATGCCTACTCTCTGTTCCCTGTTAACCAGCCAATCTTCTATCCACGCCAATCTGTTACCCCCCTACACCATGAGCTTTTATTTTCTGCAATAACCTTTCATGTGGCACCTTATCAAATGCCTTCTGGAAATCCAAGTACAGCACATCTACCGGTTCCCCTTTATCCACAGTGCGTGTCACTTCCTCAAAGAACTCCAGTAAGTTGGTCAAACACAGTTTCCCTTAGGCTAGAGAGAGAGAGAAAAAAACTATTTCTACTGACTGGGGGAGTCCGGAACCTATGAACAGCAGGAGGCCATTCAGCCCCTCAAGCCTGCCCCTTCATTCAACGAGACTATGTCTGATCTGTGACCGGACTCCACATCACCCCAGGCCTCCGGATAATAAAAACCCATCAATCTCGGATTTAAAATGAACAATCGATCCGGCATCGATTGCCGTTTGCGGGGGAGAGAGTTCCAAACTTCCGCCTCCCTTTGTGTGGAGACGTGTTTCCTAATTTCACTCCGGGAAGGTCCGGCTCGGATTTATCAGACTCTGTCCCCACCCCTCACCCCAGTCCTCGACTCCCCAATCAGGGGGAATAGTCTCTCTCCATCGACCCTACCTGTTCCCCTTAACATCTGGAAAACGTGGATCCAATCACACCTGGATCTCCTAAATTCCAGGGAATACAACCTGAGTTTGTGTGACCTCTCCTCGTAATTTAACCTTTGCAGTCCCGGTATCGTTCTGGTGAATCGGCCAGGGTGAGGGGACTGCTACAGGTGGTGACACTGAGACACACATAGTCCGATCACCCACACACACATATGCAAAATGCAGATCCCCCACACACATTCATGTACACGCATCCCCTACAGAATTGTGTACACGCGCACAGACCTTCAAATGTGTGCACACAGAAACATGCTCACAAACATGCAAAGACCTGCTAACACACGTGCACAGGCTCATGCACGTACACAGGCACAAATCACACGTGTGCACACTAATGTGCTTATATGTATGCGGACCTACACAAGCATGTTCTCTCTCACACACACATACAAGAACAGACCTGCAGAGAGACACAAACATGTTCTCTCTCACACACACATACAAGAACAGACCTGCAGAGACACACAAACATGTTCTCACACACACACATACAAGAATAGACCTGCAGATACACACAAACATGTTCTCTCACACACACAAGAAAAGACCTGCAGACACACACAAACATGTTCTCACACACACACATACATGAACAGACCTGCACACACACACACACATGTTCTCTCTCTCTCACACACACACGTTCTCTGTCTCTCACACACACATACAAGAACAGACCTGCAGACACACAAACATGTTCTCTCTCACACACACACACACACATGCACATACACACAAAGCAAGAACAGACCTGCAGACGCACACAAACATGTTCTCTCACTCACACACACACACACAAGAACAGACCTGCAGACACACACAAACATGTTCTCACACACAAACACACACACACACAAGAACAGACCTGCAGACACACACAAACATGTTCTCACACACAAACACACACACACACGAACAGACTTGCAGACACACACAAACATGTTCTCACACAAAAACACACACACACAAGAACAGACCTGCAGACACACACAAACATGTTCTCACACACACACATACAAGAATAGACCTGCAGATACACACAAACATGTTCTCTCACACACACAAGAAAAGACCTGCAGACACACACAAACATGTTCTCACACACACACATACATGAACAGACCTGCACACACACACACACACACACACATGTTCTCTCTCTCTCTCTCTCACACACACACGTTCTCTGTCTCTCACACACACACATACAAGAACAGACCTGCAGACACACAAACATGTTCTCTCTCACACACACACACACACATGCACATACACACAAAGCAAGAACAGACCTGCAGACGCACACAAACATGTTCTCATACACACACACACACAAGAACAGACCTGCAGACACACAAACATGTTCTCGCACTCACACACACACACACAAGAACAGACCTGCAGACACACACAAACATGTTCTCACACACAAACACACACGAACAGACTTGCAGACACACACAAACATGTTCTCACACAAAAACACACACACACAAGAACAGACCTGCAGACACACACAAACATGTTCTCACTCTCTCACACACACACACACACACACACACACACACACACACACAAGAACAGACCTGCAGACACACACAAACATGTTCTCACACACAAACACACACACACACAAGAACAGACCTGCAGACACACACAAACATGTTCTCACACACAAACACACACACACACAAGAACAGACCTGCAGACACACACAAACATGTTCTCACACACAAACACACACACACAAGAACAGACCTGCAGACACACACAAACATGTTCTCACTCTCACACACACACACACACACACACACACAAGAACAACCTGCGGACACATACAAACATTCACACATGAACAGACTTGCAGAGACACACACACACATGTTCTCCCACACACATACAAGAACAGACCTGCAGACACACAAACATGTTCTCTCACACACAAGAACAGACCTGCACACACACATGTTCACACACACACACACGCACACACACACACATACACACACACACAAAGCAAGAACAGACCTGCAGACACACGCAAACATGTTCTCACACACAAACACACACACACACATCCACATACACACACACGCAAGAACAGACCTGCAGACACACACAAACATGTTCTCACACACACACACATACAAGAACAGACCTGCAGACACAGACAAACATGTTCTCTCTCACACACACACATATATACACACACACACACACACACACACGAACAGACCTGCAGACACACACAAACATGTTCTCACACACACACACGAACAGACCTGCAGACACACACAAACATGTTCTCACACACACACACGAACAGACCTGCAGACACACACAAACATCTCACACACATCCACACACACACACACGCAAGAACAGACCTGCAGACACACACAAACATGTTCTCACACACACACACACACACACACACACACAAAGAACAGACCTGCAGACACACAAACATGTTCTCACACACACGCACACACAAGAACAGACCTGCAGAGACACACAAACATGTACACACACACACACACACATACATACACACAAAGCAAGAACAGACCTGCAGACACACACAAACATGTTCTCTCTCATATATACACACACACGCACACACACACACAAGCCAACCTGCAGAAACATGCTCTCTCTCACACATGCTTTCTTGCTCTCTCGCTGTCTCGCTCTCTCTCACAAGAACAGACCTGCAGACGCACACAAACAGATGCACACACAAACAGACATGTACAAACGTGCTCACTCATACAAGGGAGGTGGTGGCACAGTGGTATTGTTATTGGGGCTGCTAATTCAGAGACGTAAGGTAATGCTCTGGTGGAATGTGAATTTTTTACAAATCTGGAGTTAAATCTCTTGATAACCATGAAACCATTGTTGATTGTCACAAAACAACCAGCTGGTTCACCAATGAAGGAAATCTGCTGTCCTTGCCTGTGACTCCAGACCCACAGCAATCTGACTGACTTAAAAATACCCTCAAGCGGCACCACCACCTTCTCAAGGGCAATTAGGGTTGGGTAATAAAGGCTGGCCTAGCCAGTAATGCCCACATCCCATGAATGAATATAACACACACACACAGGCCCCCATACATGCACAAACGTGCTCACATACAAATATGTTCACACACAAAGCAGCCCCGCTTGATCGGCTCCCCATCCACAAACATTCACTCCCTCCACCACCGATGCACAGTAGCAGCAGCGTGTGTACCATCTACAAGATGCACTGCAGCAACTCACCAAGGCTCCCTCGACAGCACCTTCCAAACCCACCACCTCTACCATCTAGAAGGACAAGGGCAGCAGACACATGGGGAACACCCACCACCTGGAAGTTCCCCTCCGAGTCACTCACCATCCTGACTTGGAAATATATCGGCCGTTCCTTCACTGTCGCTGGGTCAAAATCCTGGAACTCCCTCCCTAACAGCACTGTGGGTGTACCTACACCACACGGACAAAATCCTGGAACTCCCTCCCTAACAGCGCCGTGGGTGTACCTACACCACACGGGACAAAATCCTGGAACTCCTTCCCTAACAGCGCTGTGGGTTTACCTACACCACACGGACAAAATCCTGGAATTCCCTCCCTAACAGCGCCGTGGGTGTACCTACACCACACGGGGACTGCAGCGGCTCAAGAAGGCAGCTCACCCACCCACCCACCTTCTCAAGGGGGCAATTAGGAATGGGCAATAAATGCTGGGCCCAGCCAGCGACACCCACATCCTATGAATAAAATAAAAGCCCCTACAACCCCGCTATCTCTGTAACCTCCTCCAGCCCCTCCACCCCTCCCTATCTCTGTAACCTCCTCCAGCCTCTACAACCCACCCTATCTCTGTAACCTCCTCCAGCCCCTGCAACGCTTCCTATCTCTGTAACCCTCCTACGACTCTCCGAGATCTCTGCGCTCCTCCGATTCCGGCCTCTTGACCATCCCCCTGATTTTAATCGCTCCACCATTGGCGGCCGTGCCTTCAGCTGCCTGGGGGGGCCCTGAGCTCTGGAATTCCCTCCCTAAACCTCTCCGCCTCTCATTCTCCTCCTTCCATGTCTTGGGGTCGCAGTTTTGTTTTGTGAGGTGCCTGTGAATCACCTTGCAACTTTTTATGATGCTAAAGATTGCACAGAAGTAAAAGTTGTTTTGCTGTTATTAATCTGCCTTAGTAACTTGAACCTGACATGCACCCCGAGAGCTCTCTGCTCCTCACTCCCACTTCATTCCTGAGGTGTGTGTGTCTGTGAGTGTATGAGTGTGAGAGTGTCTTAGTATCTGAGCCTGTGTGTCTGTCCGTGCCTGTGTGCCTTTGTGTGTGTGTCTGTGTGTGTGTCCGTCTGTCTCTGTGCCTGTGTGTCCGTCTGTCTCTGTGCCTGTGTGTCTATCTGTCTCTGTGCCTGTGTGTCTGTGCCTGTGTGTGTCTCTGTGCCCGTGTGTGTATGTGTGCCTGTGTATGTATGCCTGTGTGTGTGCCTCTCTTTGTGTTTGTGTGTGTGTGTGTGTGTCTGTGCCTGTCTCTGTGTGTATGTAAGTGTGTGTCTCCATAATCGTTCTATTGGAATGCATAACCTGGTGCCAATCGATGTGGAGCTTCCTATGACAGCCAGTCGGAGGAGATCGTTATGAATGTGTCACTATCAGTTGTCTTCACCAACTCATTGCCATTATTAAGAGGCGTCTCTCAGAGACAGAACAAGATGGATGACTCTCTCCCGTCCATTTCACTTACCCCAGGCGAACTTTGCATTGGCAGATCCAATTTTGTAATGCAATTGATGGGCTCCCAACCCAGTTATGGGTTTTGAACCCTGGGGAGGAGACACACACTGTCTCACAAACACTTCGCAACAATGAGTACAAGAACAGCCCCTACACCCCTCCCTATATCTGCAACCTCCTCCAGCCCCTACATCCCTCTCTATCTCTGTAACCTCCTCCAGGCCCTACACCCCTCCCTATCTCTGTAACCTCCTCCAGCCCCTACACCACTCCCTATATCTGTAACCTCCTCCAGCCCCTACAACCCTCTCTATCTCTGTAACCTCCTCCAGCCCCTACACCCCTCCCTATCTCTGTAACCTCCTCCAGCCCCTACAACCCTCCCTATCTCTGTAACCTCCTCCAGCCCCTACACCCCTCCCTATCTCTGTAAAATCCTCCAGCCCCTACACCCCTCCCTATCCCTGTAACCTCCTCCAAACCCTACAATCCTCCCTATCTCTGTAACCGCCTCCAGCCTCTACACCCCTCCCTATCTCCGTAACCTCCTCCAGCCCCTACACCCCTTCCTATCTCTGTAACCTCCTCCAGCCCCTACACTCCTCCCTATCTCTGTAACCTCCTCCAGCCCCTACAACCCTCCCTATCTCTGTAACCTATTCCAGCCCCTACACTCCTCCCTATCTCTGTAACCTCCTCCAGCCCCTACACCCCTCCCTATCTGTAACCTCCTCCAGCCCCAACACACCTCCCTATCCCTGTAAACTCCTCCAGCCCCTACACCCGTCCCTATCTCTGTAACCTCCTCCAGCCCATACACCCTCCCGATCTCTGTAACCTCCTCCAGCCGCTACACACCTCCCTATCTCTGTAACCTCCTCCAGCCCCTACAACGCTCCCTATCTCTGTAACCTCCTCCAACCCTTATGACCCTCCCGATCTCTGCAAGATCCACCAGCCCCTACGACCCTCCCTATCTATGTAACCTCCTCCAGACCCTACGACCCTCCCTATCTCTGTAACCTCCTCCAGCCCCTATGACCCTCCTTTTCTCTGTAACCTCCTCCAGCCCCTACACCCCTCCCTATCTCTGTAACCAACTCCAGTCCCTACGACCCTCCCTATCTCTGTAACCTCCTCCAGCCCCTACAACCCCCTCCATCTCCGTAACCTCCTCCAGCCCCTACACCCCTCCCTATCTGTAACCTGATCCAGCACCTACACACCTCCCTATCCCTGTAACCTCATCCAGCCCCTACACCCCTGCCTATCTCTGTAACCTCCTCCAGCCCCTACACACCTCCCTAGCTCTGTAAACTCCTCCAGCCCCTACAACCCTCCCTATCTCTGTAACCTCCTCCAGCCCCTAAGACCCTCCATATCACTATAACCTCCTACAGCCCCTACAACCCTTCCTATCTCTGTAACCTCCTCCAGCCCCTACGACCCTCCCTATCTATGTAACCTCCTCCAGCCCCTACAACCCTCCCAATCTCTGTAACCTCTTCCAGCCCCTACAACCCTCCCTATCTCTGTAACCTCCTCCAGCACCGACACGCCTCCCTATCTCTGTAATCTCCTCCAACCACTACACGCCTCCCTATCTCTGTAACCTCCTCCAGTCCCTATGACCCTCCCTATCTCTGTAACCTCCTCCAGACACTACACCCCTCCCTATCTCTGTAACCTCGTCCAGCCCCTACCCCGTCCCTATCTCTGTAACCTCCTCCAGCCCCTACACACCTCCCTATCTCTGTAACCACTTCCAGCCCCTACAAACCTCCCTATCTCTGTAACCTCCTCCAGCCCCTACACCTTCCCTATCTCTGTAAGCTCCTCCAGCCGCACACACCTCCCTATCTCTGTAACCTCCTCCAGCCCCTACACCTTCCCTATCTCTGTAAGCTCCTCCAGCCCCTACACCTTCCCTATCTCTGTAACCTCCTCCAGCCCCTACAACCATCCCTATCTCTGTAACCTCCTCCAGTCCCTACGACCCTCCCAATCTATCTAACCTCCTCCAGCCCCTACGACCCTCCCTATCTCTGTAACCTCCTCCAGCCCCCACACCCCTCCCTATCTCTGTAACCTCCTCCAGCCCCTACACCACTCCCTATCTCTGTAACCTCCTCCAGCCCCAACACACCTCCCTATCCCTGTAACCTCCACCAGCCCCTACACCCCTCCCTATCTCTGTAACCTCCTCCAGCCCCTACGACCCTCCCTGTCTCTGTAACCTCCTCCAGCCCCTACGACCCTCCCTATCTCTGTAACCTCCTCCAGTCCCAACAAGCCTCCCTATCCCTGTAACCTCCTCCAGCCCCTACACCCCTCCCTGTCTCTGTAACCTCCTCCACCCTAAAACCCTCCCTATCTCTGTAACCTCCTCCAGACCCTAAACCCCTCCCTATCTCTGTAACCTCCTCCAGCCCCTACACACCTCCCTATCCCTGTAACCTCCTCCAGCCCATACACCCCTCCCTATCTCTGTAACCTCCTCCAGCCCCTACACACCTCCCTATCCCTGTAACCTCCTCCAGCCCATACGACCCTCCCTATCTCTGTAACCTCCTCCAGCCCCTACGACTCTCCCTATCTCTGTAACCTCCTCCAGTCCCAACAACCCTCCCTATCTCTGTAACCGCCACCAGCACCTACACCCCTCGCTATCTCTGTGACCTCCTCCATTCCCTACACCCCTCCCTATCTCTGTAACCTCCTCCAGCCCCTACACACGTCCCTGTCTCTGTAACCTCCTCCAGCCCCTACACACCTCCCTATCAAAGTAACCTCCTCCAGCCGCTACACCCCTCACTATCTCTGTAACCAATTCCAGCCCCTACGACCCTCCCTATCTCTGTAAGCTTCTCCAACCCAACAACCCTCCCTATCTATGTAACCTCCTCCAGCCCCTACGACCCTCCCTATCTCTGTAACCACCTCCAGCCCCTATGACCCTCCTTTTCTCTATAACCTCCTCCAGCCCCTACACCTCTCCCTATCACTATAACCTCCTCCAGCCCCTACACCCCTCCCAATCTCTGTAACCTCCTCCAGACCCTACAACCCTCCCTATCTCTGTAAACTCCTCCAGCCCCTACAACCCTCCCTATCTCTGTAACCTCCTCCAGCTCCTACACCCCTCCCTATCTCTGTAACCTGCTCCAGCCCCTACACCCCTCCCTATCTCTGTAACCTCCTCCAGCACCTACAACCCTCCCTATCTCTGTAACCTCCACCAGCCCCTACAATCCTCCCTATCTCTGTAACCTGCTCCAGCCCCTACACCGCTCCCTATCCCTGGAACCTCCTCCAGCCCCTACACACTCCCTATCTCTGTAACCTCCTCCAGTCCCAACAACCCAACCTATCTCCGTAACCTCCTCCAGCCCCTACATCCCTCCTTATCTCTGTAAACTCCTCCAGCCTCCCAACCCTCCCTATCTCTGTAACATCCTCCAGCCCCTACACCCCTCCCTATCTGTAACCGCCTCCAGCCCCTACACCCTTCCCTAACTCTGTAACCTCCTCCAGCCCCTACACACCTCCCTATCCCAGTAACCTCCTCCAGCCCCTACACCCCTGCCTATCTCTGTAACCACTTCCAGGCCCTACAACCCTCCCTATCCCTGTAACCTCCTCCAGCCCCTACACCCCTCCCTATCTCTAACCTCCTCCAGCCGCTACACACCTCCCTATCCCTGTAAACTCCTCCAGCCGCTTCACACCTCCCTATCTCTGTAACCTCCTCCAGCCCCTAAGACCCTCCATATCTCTAAAACCTCCTACAGCCCCTGAACCCCCTCCTATCTCTGTAACCTCCTCCAGCCCCAACACACCTCCCTATCTCTGTAAGCTCCACCAGCCCCTACGACCCTCCCTATCTATGTAACCTCCTCCAGCCCCTACAACCCTCCCAATCTCTGTAACCTCTTCCAGCCCCTACAACCCTCCCTATCTCTGTAACCTCCTCCAGCACCGACACGCCTCCCTATCTCTGTAACCTCCTCCAACCACTACACCCCTCCCTATCTCTATAACCTCCTCCAGCCCCTACACCCCTCCCAATGTCTGTAACCTCCTCCAGTCCCTATGACCGTCCCTATCTCTGTAACCTAATCCAGAACCTACACCCCTCCCTATCTCTGTAAACACCTCCAGCCCCTACACCCCTCCCTATCTCTGTAACCTCCTCCAGCACCTACACACCTCCCAATCCCAGAAACCTCCTCCAGCCCCTACACCCCTCCCTTTCTCTGTAACCACTTCCAGCCCCTACATCCTTCCCTACCTCTGTAACCTCGTCCAGCGCCTACACCTTCCCTATCTCTATAACCTCCTCCAGCCGCTACAACCATCCCTATGTCGGTAACCTCCTCTAACCCTTATGTCCCTCCCTATCTCTGTCAGCTCCACCAGCCCCTACGACCCTCCCTATCTCTGTAACCTCCTCCAGCCCCAACGACCCTCCCTATCTCTGTAACCTCCTCCAGCACCT
Source organism: Carcharodon carcharias (assembly GCF_017639515.1). NCBI lineage: Eukaryota > Metazoa > Chordata > Chondrichthyes > Lamniformes > Lamnidae > Carcharodon > Carcharodon carcharias. The sequence goes on from NC_054490.1 coordinate 576,228, forward strand.
ATGACCCTCCCTATCTCTGTAACCTCCTCCAGCCCCTACGACCCTCCCTATCTCTGTAACCTCCTCCAGTCCCTACGACCCTCCCAATCTATCTAACCTCCTCCAGCCCCTATGACCCTCCTTTTCTCAGTAATCTCCTCCGGACCCTAAACCCCTCCCTATCTCTGTAACCTCCTTGAGCCCCTACACCCCTCCCTATCTCTGTAACCTCCTCGAGCCCCTACACCCCTCCCTATCTCTGTAACCTTCTCCAGCCCCTACACCCCTACCTATCTCCGTAACCTCCTCGAGCCCCTACACCACTCCCTATCTCTGTAACCTCCTCGAGCCCCTACACCCCTCCCTATCTCTGTAACCTCCTCCAGCCCCTACACCCCTCCCTGTCTATGTAACCTCCTCCAGCCCCTACACACCTCCCCATCCCTGTAACCTCCTCCAGCCCCTACACCCCTCCCTATCTCTGTAACCTCCTCCAGCCTCTACCCCCCTCCCTATCTCTGTAACCTCCTCCAGCCCCTACACACCTCCCTATCCCTGTAACCTCCTCCAGCCCCTACACCCCTCCCTGTCTCTGTAACCTCCTCCACCCTAGAAACCTCAGTATCTCTGTAACCTCCTCCAGCCCCTACACCCCTCCCTATCTCTGTAACCTCCTCCAGCCCCTACACACCTCCCTATCCCTGTAAACTCCTCCAGCCCATACCCCCCTCCCTATCACTGTAACTTCCTCCAGCCCCTACACCCTCCCTATCTCTGTAACCTCCTCCAGCCGCTACGCACCTCCCTATCTCTAACCTCCTCCAGCCCCTACGACCCTCCCTAACTCTGTAACCTCCTCCAGCCCCTACGACTCTCCCTGTCTCTGTGACCTCCTCCATTCCCTACACCCCGCCCTATCTGTAACCTCCTCCAGCCCCTACACACGTCCCTATCTGTGTAACCTCCTCCGGCCCCTACACACCTCCCTATCCCAGTAACCTCCTCCAGCCGCTACACCCCTCACTATCTCTGTAACCACTTCCAGCCCCTACGACACTCCCTATCTCTGTAACCTCCTCCAACCCAACAACCCTCCCTATCTCTGTAACCTCCTCCAGCCCCTACGACCCTTCCTATCTATGTAACCTCCTCCAGCACCTACGACCCTCCCTATCTCTGTAACCACTCCAGCCCCTATGACCGTCCTTTTCTCTATAACCTCCTCCAGACCCTACACCCTTCCCTATCTCTGTAACCTTCTCCAGCCGCTACATCCCTCCCTATCTCTGTAACCTCCTCCAGCCCCTACACACCTCCCTATCCTTGTAACGTCCTCCAGCCCATACACCCCTCCCTATCTCTGTAACCACCTCCAGCCCCTACAACCCTCCCTATCTCTGTAACCTCCTCCAGCCGCTACACACCTCCCTATCTCTGTGACCTCCAGCCCCTACGACCCTACCTACCTCTGTAACCTCCTACAGCCCCTGCGACCCTCCCTATCTCTGTAATCTCCTCCAGCCCCTATGACCCTTCCTATCTCTGTAATCTCCTCCAGTCCCTACATCCCTCCCTATCTCTGTAAGCTCCACCAGCCCCTATGACCCTCCATATCTCTGTAACCTCTTCCAGCCCCTACAACCCTCCCTATCCCTGTAACCTCCTCCAGACCCTACACACCTTCCTATCCCTGTAACCTCGTCCAGCCCCTACACCCCTCCCTATCTCCGTAACCTCCTCCAGCCCCTACAACACTCCCTATCTCTGTAACCTCCTCCAGCTCCTACACCCCTCCCTATCTCTGTAACCTCCTAGAGCCCCTACACCCCTCCCTATATCTGTAACCTCCTCCAGCCCCTACACCCCTCCCTATCTCTGTAACCTCCTCCAGCCCCTACACCCCTCCCTATCTCTGTAACCTCCTCCAGCCCCTACAACCCTCCCTATCTCTGTAACCCCCTCCAGTCCCAGCAACCCTCCCTATCTCTGTAACCTCCTCCAGCCCCTACAATCCTCCCTATCTCTGTAACCTCCTCCAGCCCCTACAATCCTCCCTATCTCTGTAACCTCCTCCAGCCCCTACACCCCTCCCTATCTCTGTAACCTCCTGCAGCCCCCACACCCCTCCCTATCTCTGTAACCTCCTCCAGTCCCAACAACCCACCCTATCTCAGTAACCTCCTCCAGCCCCTACATCCCTCCTATCTCTGTAACCTCCTTCAGCCCCTAGACCCCTCCCTATCTCTGTAACCTCCTCCAGCCCCAACAACCCTCCTTATCTCTGTAAAGTCCTCCAACCCCAACAACCCTACCTCTCTCTGTAACCTCCTCCAGTCCCTACTCCCCTCCCTATCTCTGTAACGTCCTCCAGCCCCTACACCCCTCCCTATCCATAACCTCCTCCAGCGCCAACACCCGTCCCTATCTCTGTAACCTCCTCCAGCACCTACACACCTCCCTATCCCAGTAACCTCCTCCAGCCCCTACACCCCTCCCTATCTCTGTAACCACTTCCAGGCCCTACAACCATCCCTATCTCTGTAACCTCCTCCAGCCCCTACGCCCTCCCTATCTCTGTAATCTCCTCCAGCCACTACACACCTCCCTATCTCTGTAACCTCCTCCAGCCCCTACAACCCTCCCTATCTCTGTAACCTCCTCCTGCCCCTACGACCCTCACTATCTATGTAACCTCCTCCAGCCCCTACGACCCTCCCTATCTCTGTAACCTCCTCCAGCCCCTACGACCCTCCCTATCTCTGGAACCTCCTCCAGCCCCTATGACCCTCCTTTTCTCTGTAACCTCCTCCAGATCCTACACCCCTCCCTATCTCTGTAACCTCCTCCAGCCTCTTCGACCCTCCCAATCTATCTAACCTACGCCAGCCCCTACACCCCTCCCTATCTCTGTAACCTCCTCCAGCACCTACACACCCCCCTATCCCTGTAACCTCCTCCAGACCCTATACCCCTCCCTATCTCTGTAACCTCCTCCAGCCCCTACACACCCCCCTATCTCTGTAACCACTTCCAGCCCCTACGACCCTCCCTATCCCTGTAACCTACTCCAGCCCTTACACACCTCCCTATCCCTGTAAACTCCTCCAGCCGCTTCACACCTCCCTAGCTCTGTAAACTCCTCCAGCCCCTAAAACCCTTCCTATCTCTGTAACCTCCTCCAGCCCCTAAGACCCTCCATATCTCTAAAACCTCCTACAGCCCGTACACCCCTTCCTATCTCTGTAACCTCCTCCAGCCCCTACACACCTCCCTATCTCTGTAAGCTCCACCAGCCCCTACGACCCTCCCTATCTATGTAACCTCCTCCAGCCCCTACAACCCTCCCTATCTCTGTAACCTCTTCCAGCCCCTACAACCCTCCCTATCTCTGTAACCTCCTCCAGCACCAACACGACTCCCTATCTCTGTTAGCTCCTCCAACCACTACACCCCTCCCTATCTCTATAACCTCCTCCAGCCCCTACACCCCTCCCAATGTCTGGATCTTCCTCCAGTCCCATTGAACCTCCCTATCTCTGTAACCTCCTCCAGACCCTACACCCCTCCCTATCTCTGTAAACACCTCCAGCCCCTACTCCCGTCCCTATCTCTGTAACCTCCTCCAGCCCTTACACACCTCCCTATCCCAGTAAGCTCCTCCAGCCCCTACACCCCTCCCTATCTCTGTAACCTCCTCCAGCTCCTACACCCCTCCCTATCTCTGGAACCTCCTCCAGCCCCTACACCCCTCCCTATATCTGTAACCTCCTTCAGCCCCTACAATCCTCCCTATCTCTTTAACCTCCTCCAGCCCCTACACCGCTCCCTATCCCTGCAACCTCCTCCAGCCCCTACACCCCTCCCTATCTCTGTAACCTCCTGCAGCCCCTACACCCCTCCCTATCTATGTAACCTACTCCAGCCCCTACACCCCTCCCTATCTTTGTTACCTCCACCGGCCCATACACCCCTCCCTATCTCTGAAACCTCCTCCAGCCCCTATGACCCTCCTTTTCTCAGTAATCTCCTCCGGACCCTAAACCCCTCCCTATCTCTGTAACCTCCTCGAGCCCCTACACCCCTCCCTATCTCTGTAACCTCCTCCAGCCCCTACAATCCTCCCTATCTCTGTAACCTTCTCCAGCCCCTACACCCCTCCCTATCTCTGTAACCTCCTGCAGCCCCTACACCCCTCCCTATCTCTGTAACCTACTCCAGCTCCTACACCCCTCCCTATCTCTGTAACCTCCTCCAGCCCCTACATCCCTCCTATCTCTGTAACCTCCTTCAGCCCCTAGACCCCTCCCTATCTCTGCAACCTCCTCCAGCCCCAACAACCCTCCTTATCTCTGTAAAGTCCTCCAACCCCAACAACCCTACCTCTCTCTGTAACCTCCTCCAGTCCCTACTCCCCTCCCTATCTCTGTAACGTCCTCCAGCCCCTACACCCCTCCCTATCCATAACCTCCTCCAGCGCCAACACCCGTCCCTATCTCTGTAACCTCCTCCAGCCCCTACACACCTCCCTATCCCAGTAACCTCCTCCAGCCCCTACACCCCTCCCTATCTCTGTAACCACTTCCAGGCCCTACAACCATCCCTATCTCTGTAACCTCCTCCAGCCCCTACGCCCTCCCTATCTCTGTAACCTCCTCCAGCCCCTACAACCCTCCCTATCTCTGTAACCTCCTCCAACCCTTACGACCCTCCCTATCTCTGTAAGCTCCACCAGCCTCTACGACCCTCCCTATCTCTGTAACCTCCTCCTGCCCCTACGACCCTCACTATCTATGTAACCTCCTCCAGCCCCTACGACCCTCCCTATCTCTGTAACCTCCTCCAGCCCCTACGACCCTCCCTATCTCTGGAACCTCCTCCAGCCCCTATGACCCTCCTTTTCTCTGTAACCTCCTCCAGCCGATACACACCTCCCTATCTCTGTAACCTCCTCCAGCCCCTACAACCATCCCTATGTCGGTAACCTCCTCTAACCCTTATGTCCCTCCCTATCTCTGTCAGCTCCACCAGCCTCTACGACCCTCCCTATCTCTGTAACCTCCTCCAGCCCCTACGACCCTCCCTATCACTGTAACCTCCTCCAGCCCCAACGACCCTCCCTATCTCTGTAACCTCCTCCAGCACCTATGACCCTCCCTATCTCTGTAACCTCCTCCAGCCGCTACGACCCTCCCTATCTCTGTAACCTCCTCCAGTCCCTACGACCCTCCCAATCTATCTAACCTCCTCCAGCACCTACGAACCTCCCTATCTCTGTAACCTCCTCCAGCCCCTATGACCCTCCTTTTATCAGTAATCTCCTCCGGACCCTACACCCCTCCCTATCTCTGTAACCTCCTCGAGCCCCTACACCCCTCCCTATGTCTGTAACCTCCTCGAGCCCCTACACCCCTCCCTATCTCTGTAACCACCTCGAGCCCCTACACCCCTATCTCTGTAACCTCCTCCAGCCCCTACACCCCTCCCTATCTCTGTAACCTCCTCCAGCCCCTAAACACCTCCCTATCCCTGTAACCTCCTCCAGCCCCTACACCCCTCCCTATCTCCGTAACCTCCTCCAGCCCCGACCCCCCTCACTATCTCTGTAACCTCCTCCAGCCCCTACACACCTCCCTATACCTGTAACATCCTCCAGCCCCTACACCCCTCCCTGTCTCAGTAACCTCCTCCACCCTACAACCCTCCCTATCTCTGTAACGTCCTCCAGCCCCTACACCCCTCCCTATCCATAACCTCCTCCAGCGCCTACACCCGTCCCTATCTCTGTAAGCTCCTCCAGCCCCTACACACCTCCCTATCCCAGTAAACTCCTCCAGCCCCTTCACCCCTCCCTATCTCTGTAACCACTTCCAGGTCCTACAACCCTCCCTATCTCTGTAACCTCCTCCAGCCCCTACGCCCTCCCTATCTCTGTAACCTCCTCCAGCCACTACACACCTCCCTATCTCTGTAACCTCCTCCAGCCCCTACATCCCTCCTTATCTCTGTAAACTCCTCCAACCCCAACAACCCTCCCTATCTCTGTAACCTCCTCCAGCCCCCCCAACCCTCCCTATCTCTGTAACCTCCTCCAGCCCCTACACCCCTCCCTATCTCTGTAGCCTCCTCCAGCCCCTACACCCCTCCCTATCCGTAACCGCCTCCAGCCCCTACACCCGTCCCTATCTCTGTAACCTCCTCCAGCCCCTACAAACCTCCCTATCCCAGTAACATCCTCCAGCACCTACACCCCTCCCTATCTCTGTAACCACTTCCAGGCCCTACAACCCTCCCTATCCCTGTAAGCTCATCCAGCCCCTACACCCCTCCCTATCTCTGTAACCTCCTCCAGCCCCTACACACCTCCCTATCGCTGTAAACTCCTCCAGCCGCTTCACACCTCCCTAGCTCTGTAAACTCCTCCAGCCCCTACGACCCTCCCTATCTCTGTAACCTCCTCCAGCCCCTAAGACCCTCCATATCTCTAAAACTTCCAACAGCCCCTACACCCCGTCCTATCTCTGTAACCTCCTCCAGCCCCAACACACCTCCCTATCTCTGTAACCTCCTCCAGCCCCTACAACCCTCCCAATCTCTGTAACCTCTTCCAGCCCCTACAACCCTCCCTATCTCTGTAACCTCCTCCAGCACCAACACGACTCCCTATCTCTGTAACCTCCTCCAACCACTACACCCCTCCCTATCTCTATAACCTCCTCCAGCTCCTACACCCCTCCCAATGTCTGTAACTTCCTGCAGTCCCTTTGACCCTCCCTATCTCTGTAACCTCCTCCAGACCCTACACCCCTCCCTATCTCTGTAAACACCTCCAGCCCCTACCCCCGTCCCTCTCTCTGTAACCTCCTCCAGTCCATACACACCTCCCTATCCCAGTAACCTCCTCCAGCCCCTACACCCCTCCCTATCTCTGTAACCTCCTCCAGCTCCTACACCCCTCCCTATCTCTGTAACCTCCTCCAGCCCCTACACCCCTCCCTATATCTGTAACCTCCTCCAGCCCCTACAATCCTCCCTATCTCTTTAACCTCCTCCAGCCCCTACACCGCTCACTATCCCTGCAACCTCCTCCAGCCCCTACAATCCTCCCTATCTCTGAAACCTCCTCCAGCCCCTACACCCCTCCCTATCTCTGTAACCTCCTGCAGCCCCTACACCCCTCCCTATCTCTGTAACCTACTCCAGCCCCTACACCCCTCCCTATCTTTGTAACCTCCACCAGCCCCTACACCCCACCCTATCTCTGTAACCTCCTCCAGCCCCTACATCCCTCCTATCTCTGTAACCACCTTCAGCCCCTAGACCCCTCCCTATCTCTGTAACCTCCTCCAGCCCCTACACCCCTCCCTATCTCTGTAACCTCCTCCAGCCCCAACAACCCTCCTTATCTCTGTAAACTCCTCCAACCCCAACAACTCTCCCTCTCTCTGTAACCTCCTCCAGCCCCTACACCCCTCCCTATCTCTGTAACGTCCTCCAGCCCCTACACCCCTCCCTATCCATAACCTCCTCCAGCGCCTACACACGTCCCTATCTCTGTAAACTCCTCCAGCCCCTACACACCTCCCCATCCCAGTAAACTCCTCCAGCCCCTACACCCCTCCCTATCTCTGTAACCACTTCCAGGCCCTACAACCCTCCCTATCTCTGTAACCTCCTCCAGCCCCTACGCCCTCCCTATCTCTGTAACCTCCTCCAGCCCCCCCAACCCTCCTTACCTCTGTAACCTCCTCCAGCCCCTACACCCGTCCCTATCTCTGTAACCTCCTCCAGCCCCTACACCCCTCCCTATCCCAGTAACCTCCTCCAGCCCCTACACCCCTCCCTATCTCTGTAACCTCCTCCAGCCCCTACACCCCTCCCTATCTCTGTAACCTCCTCCAGCCCCTACACACCTCCCTATCCCTGTAAACTCCTCCAGCCGCTTCACACCTCCCTAGCTCTGTAAACTCCTCCAGCCCCTACGACGCTCCCTATCTCTGTAACGTCCTCCAGCCCCTAAGACCCTCCATATCTCTAAAACCTCCTACAGCCCCTACACCCCTTCCTATCTCTGTAACCTCCTCCAGCCCCAACACACCTCCCTATCTCTGTCAGCTCCACCAGCTCCTACGACCCTCCCTATCTCTGTAACCTCCTCCAGCCCCAACGACCCTATCTCTGTAACCTCCTCCAGCCCCTATGACCCTCCCTATCTCTGTAACCTCCTCCAGCCCCTACGACCCTCCCTATCTCTGTAACCTCCTCCAGTCCCTACGACCCTCCCAATCTATCTAACTTCCTCCAGCCCCTACGACCCTCCCTATCTCTGTAACCTCCTCCAGCCCCTATGACCCTCCTTTTCTCAGTAATCTCCTCCGGACCCTACACCCCTCCCTATCTCTGTAACCTCCTCGAGCCCCTACACCCCTCCCTACGTCTGTAACCTCCTCGAGCCCCTACACCCCTCCCTATCTCTGTAACCTCCTCGAGCCCCTACACCCCTCCCTATCTCTGTAACCTCCTCCAGCCCCTACACCCCTCCCTATCTCTGTAACCTCCTCCAGCCCCTAAACACCTCCCAATCCCTGTAAGCTCCTCCAGCCCCTACACCCCTCCCTATCTCTGTAACCTCCTCCAGACCCGACCCCCCTCCCTATCTCTGTAACCTCCTCCAGCCCCTACACACCTCCCTATCCCTGTAACCTCCTCCAGCCCCTACACCCCTCCCTATCTCTGTAACCTCCTCCACCCTACAACCCTCCCTATCTCTGTAACCTCCTCAAGCCCCTACACACCTCCCTATCCCAGTAAACTCCTCCAGCCCCTACACCCCTCCCTATCTCTGTAACCACTTCCAGGCCCTACAACCCTCCCTATCTCTGTAACCTCCTCCAGCCCCTATGCCCTCCCTATCTCTGTAACCTCCTCCAGCCACTACACACCTCCCTATCTCTGTAACCTCCTCCAGCCCCTACATCCCTCCTTATCTCTGTAAACTCCTCCAACCCCAACAACCCTCCCTATCTCTGTAACCTCCTCCAGCCCCCCCAACCCTCCCTATCTCTGTAACCTCCTCCAGCCCCTACACCCCTCCCTATCTCTGTAACCTCCTCCAGCCCCTACACCCCACCCTATCCGTTATCTCCTACAGCCCCTACACCCGTCCCTATCTCTGTAACCTCCTCCAGCCCCTACACACCTCCCTATCCCAGTAACCTCCTCAGCCCCTACACCCCTCCCTATCTCTGTAACCACTTCCAGGCCCTACAACCCTCCCTATCCCTGTAACCTCATCCAGCCCCTACACCCCTCCCTATCTCTGTAACCTCCTCCAGCCCCTACACCCCTCCCTATCTCTGTAACCTCCTCCAGCCCTACACACCTCCCTATCTCTGTAAACTCCTCCAGCTCCTACAACCCTCCCTATCCCTGTAAACTCCTCCAGCCCCTAAAGCGCTCCCTATCTCTGTAACCTCCTCCAGCCCCTACACCCCTTCCTATCTCTGTAACCTCCTCCAGCCCGAACACCCGTCCCTATCTCTGTAACCTCACCAGCCCTAAACACCCTCCCTATCTCTGTAACCTCCTCCAGCCCCTACAACCCTCCCTATCTCTGTAACCTCCTCCAGCCCCTACAACCTCCCTATCTCTGTAAACTCCTCCAGCCCTACACCCCTCCCTATCTCTGTAACCTCCTCCAGCCCCTACACCCCTCCCTATCTCTGTAACCTCCTCCAGCCCCTACACCCCTCCCAATCTCTGTAACCTCCTCCAGTCCCATAACCCTCCCTATCTCTGTAACCTCCTCCAGCCCTACACCCCCCTATCTCTGTAACCTCCTCCAGCCCTACCCCCTCCCTATCTCTGTAACCTCCTCCAGCCCCTACACACCTCCCTATCTCTGTAACCCTCCCTCCACCCCTACACAGACCCCTCCCAATCCTCTGTAACCTCCTCCAGCCCCACAAACCCTCCCTACCTCTGTAACCTCCTCCAGCCCCACAACTCCCTATCTCTGTAACCTCCTCCAGCCCATTAACACACCTCCCTATCTCTGTAACCTCCTCCAGCCCCTACAACGCATCCCAATCTCTGTAACCTCCTCCAGCCCCTACCGACCCTCCCTATCTCTGTAACCTCCTCCAGCCCCTACACCCTCCCTATCTCTGTAACCTCCTCCAGCCCCTACACCCCTCCCTATCTCTGTACATCCCTCCAGTCCCTACAACCCTCCCTATCTCTGTAACCTCCTCCAGCCCCTACAACCCTCCCTATCTCTGTAACCTCCTCCAGCCCCTACACCCACCTTTTCTCCAGTAACCTCCTCCAGCCCCTACACCCCTCCCTATCTCTGTAACCCTCCTCCAGCCCCTACACACCTCCCTATCTCTGTAACCTCCTCCAGCCCTACACCCCTCCCTATCTCTGTAACCTCCTCCAGCCCTACACCCCACCCTATCTCTGTAACCTCCTCACCCCTACACCCTCCCTATCTCTGTAACCTCCTCCAGCCCTACACACCTCCCTATCCCTGTAACCTCTCCAGCCCCTACACCCCCTCCCTGTCCTCTGTAACCTCCTCCAGCCCTACAAACCCTCCCTATCTCTGTAACCTCTCCAGCCCCTACACAACCCTCCCTATCTCTGTAACCTCCTCCAGTCCCCTACACACCTCCCTATCCCTGTAACCTCCTCCAGCCCTACCCCCCTCCCTATCTCTGTAACCTCCTCCAGCCCTACAACCCTCCCTATCTCTGTAACCTCCTCCAGCCTCTAAAACCACCTCCCTATCTATCTAACCTCCTCCAGCCCCTACACCCCTCCCTAACAACTGTAACCTCGCTCCACCCCTACACCCTCCCTATCTCTGTAAACCTCCTCCAGCCCCTACACCCCTCCCTATCTTGTAACCTCCTCCAGCCCCTACACCCCCCTATCTCTGTAACTCCTCCAGCCCCTACACAACGTTCCCTATCTTCTGTAACCTCCTCCACCCTTACACACCTCC
>NC_054490.1:587711-592711 GCF_017639515.1 Carcharodon carcharias
CCCCTCACCCCCTCCCCCTCCCCCTCTGCCTCCACAGGCCCTGAGGAAGGAGCTGCAGACCTGGAAAGTGGACGTGGTGTTGAATGACGGGGCCCCTAATGTGGGGGCCAATTGGCTGCATGATGCCTACTCTCAGGGTAAGCTGCTGGCCAGGCTTTAGCGTCGGGGGGTGGCAGTGGGGGGTGCTTGTCATGTGTTACCCAAAGGGGTTGGGGGGGAGATGGCGAGTGACCCCCCCCCCACCCCCCCCACCTCACTTCTCTTCCCTGCCCGACTCCCTCCAAAACATCTGGGCGAGAGGGGTTTGGTCCCCGTCTTGTACCCCTTCCTGGTCCCCTCAGCGTCTGAGAGCGAAGGGGCACCTCCCTGCCTCGGAATTGCCTCCCTCGACCTCTCCTCCCAGCCTCCTCGCTCTCCCCCCACCCCCCCTCCTCCCCTCGAGCTAGAGGGGGCGTCGGCGACCCTAATGGGTCTTTACCACACTCGACAATGGCGGGATTGGAACCCGGGTCCCCAGGGCATTACCCCGGGTCTCTGGCTTGCTGGTCCCAGAGACGATACCACTGCCCCATCGCCTCCCCCCCCCCCCCAGACTTCCTCCCTCCCTCCTCCCCACCCTCCTCCTCCCCACCCTCCTCCTGCCCTCTTGAAGCTGGGATCAGGGAACGCCCCGAATTCCACCCCCCCCACCCCCCTGCCCCAGGCACTACCTGGCTCTGGAGCTCAGGAGTCTCCGACACAACTCAAGGTGCCTCTATTGCAAGCGGGCCAGGAGGTTGGTTTAACAAAAGCGTTCTCGGTAGCGTTATGGGGGTGGGGTGGGTGGCGGGGGGTGGGGGGGTTTCTCGAGACATTTAGAGAGTGATTTTTAAAAATTTTATTATTTATTAATTATTTATTATTCGTTTGTGGGAGTCGCTGGCTCGATCGCCATTTTTTGCCCCCTCCCCAGTTGCCCTTGGTCGGACGGTATTTTTTTCAAGAGCAAAGCACGTGGCTGTGGGGTCTGGAGTCCATAAGACAGAGGAGCAGAAATCAGTTACCCGTAAAGGGGCTACCCCTTCATTAATAAGACCTTAAGACATAGGAGCAGAAATTAGGCCATTCGGCCCATCGAGTCTGCCCCGCCATTCAATCACGGCTGATACGTTTCTCAACCCCCATTCTCCCGCCTTCTCCCCGTAACCTTTGATCCCCTCACCAATCGAGAACCTATCTATCTCGGTCTTAAATACACTCAATGACCTGGTCTCCACATCCTTCTGTGGCAATGAATTCCATAGATTCACCACTCTCTGGCTAAAGAAGTTTCTCCTCATCTCTGTTCTAAAAGGTCTTCCCTTTACTCTGAGGCTGTGCCCTCGGGTCCTAGTCTCTCCTACTCATGGAAACATCTTCCCCACGTCCACTCTATCCAGGCCTTTCAGTATTCTGTAAGTTTCAATCAGATCCCCCCCCCCCACCCCACTCTCATCCTTCTAAACTCCAGCGAGTAGAGACCCAGAGTTCTCGAACGTTCCTCATAATGTTAAGCCTTTCGTTCCTGGGATCGTTCTCGTGAACCTGTCACATGTAGGCCAGACCAGAGAAGGCCGGCAGATTTTCCCTTTCCCTCAAGGGGAATCAGTGATCCCGATGGGATAATCGACCATGGTCATCGTCATGTTTCTAATTCCCGTTTTTTTGAAAAACGATTGAATTCAAATTTCACCATCTGCTGTGGTGGGATTCGAACCTGGGTTGCAGACTGGGCCTCTGGAATCCCAGTCCACTGACAATATCGCTGGGCCAAAGCCTCCCCAGGTATTTTCCAGGAGAAATTTTGCCAGAAGGTTTCCGATTTTTCAATGATAGCAAACTTTTTTTGTCTTTAACGAAGTGGGCATTACCAGCTTAGCACTATGGGTCTCTCAAGGCTCCCTCGTTCCACCCCCAAAAGTTCCCACACCATCGCAAGGTGTCACTTCCCCCCCCCCCTTTTGAAACCGAACCTGTGGGCCTGCCACAGCTCCCTGGCATTCACTTGACTTTCTTTTCCACTCGGCGTTCCAGCTGCTTGCCGAGGTGCGAGGTTTCACGGCGACCCTCCTGCCGTTCGCTTCGAACTAAGCGACCCTCCAACTTGCCTTTAGAGTCTTCACGGCTGTGGGCCCTCCCCTCCCCCCCCCCCCCCCAGCTCCAAGCTTAGGCCTCCCGCTGGGAACACCCCCGATTTCTCGTGGTCTCCGCGCTCCTTGTCCCTGCTTTGGACAGACCCACACTGCTTTCTTCCAGTCTGGCGCCAGAACTCCTTGGCAGATTTCTCTCTCTCTCTCTTTGCCTCCAACGAAGCGGACTGCTGACAGCTTGTTCCTGGGAGCGAGCAGGGGGGCAGATAAGTTAAAATAAAGGAATTTCCTGAAGCCCCCAAATCTCCACAGCGACTTTGCACGCTCTGGATGCCTCCAAATTTGTCCAAGATAAATTGATTATCGTTTACCTTCAAAACAACCCTTTGACCCTGGAACCCAGGTAAATAATTTGCCAATTGGAGCCCAAGCCAGGTGGTGAAGTATGAAACTAGATGCTGATCCTTTTCTTGATCGTAGGTTTATTTGCAGAATGCAGCATTATCCTGTGTCTGCCTCCTACTGACCACGACAGTGTCCCAGCAGTCTCCCTTTTGAGTAAACTGATGGGACTAAAGTAAACTAACGAATAAATGGACTAAACTGAACAGGCCTGAAACGGGCCAGTCTCTCTCTCTCTCTCTCTCTCTCTCTCGAGTTGATCAATTGTCCAAATAAGCAATTTTTTAAGAAGCCAATTAAACCAACAAAGTAGATGATCACCCCTAAGGGGCTCGATAACTAAAGAAAAGAATTAAATGAAGCTTTACCAGATTAAATCAGAATGTCGGTTTGTGGGGTGGGGAAGCGCTGCAGCCCCCCTGGTGCCCATCGGCTGTGGGAGGCCTCTGCTGTGGACACCGTGTGCTCCCTCTCCAGGGGTAGCCGGCCGTGGAGAGTCTGTCTAACGTGCTAGGTAATTAATTAAACAATGTCTTCCCCCACCACCCCCCCTTACCCTCTCCACTTCTCTCTGTCTACCTCCCTCTCTTCCCCTCTCTTCCCCTCTCTTCCCCTCTCTTCCCCTCTCTTCCCCTCTCTTCCCCTCTCTTCCCCTCTCTTCCCCTCTCTTCCCCTCTCTTCCCCTCTCTTCCCCTCTCTTCCCCTCTCTTCCCCTCTCTTCCCCTCTCTTCCCCTCTCTTCCCCTCTCTTCCCCTCTCTTCCCCTCTCTTCCCCTCTCTTCCCCTCTCTTCCCCTCTCTTCCCCTCTCTTCCCCTCTCTTCCCTCTCTTCCCCTCTCTTCCCCTCTCTTCCCCTCTCTTCCCCTCTCTTCCCCTCTCTTCCCCTCTCTTCCCCTCTCTTCCCCTCTCTTCCCCTCTCTTCCCCTCTCTTCCCCTCTCTTCCCCTCTCTTCCCCTCTCTTCCCCTCTCTTCCCCTCTCTTCCCCTCTCTTCCCCTCTCTTCCCCTCTCTTCCCCTCTCTTCCCCTCTCTTCCCCTCTCTTCCCCTCTCTTCCCCTCTCTTCCCCTCTCTTCCCCTCTCTTCCCCTCTCTTCCCCTCTCTTCCCCTCTCTTCCCCTCTCTTCCCCTCTCTTCCCCTCTCTTCCCCTCTCTTCCCCTCTCTTCCCCTCTCTTCCCCTCTCTTCCCCTCTCTTCCCCTCTCTTCCCCTCTCTTCCCCTCTCTTCCCCTCTCTTCCCTCTCTTCCCCTCTCTTCCCCTCTCTTCCCCTCTCTTCCCCTCTCTTCCCCTCTCTTCCCCTCTCTTCCCCTCTCTTCCCCTCTCTTCCCCTCTCTTCCCCTCTCTTCCCCTCTCTTCCCCTCTCTTCCCCTCTCTTCCCCTCTCTTCCCCTCTCTTCCCCTCTCTTCCCCTCTCTTCCCCTCTCTTCCCCTCTCTTCCCCTCTCTTCCCCTCTCTTCCCCTCTCTTCCCCTCTCTTCCCCTCTCTTCCCCTCTCTTCCCCTCTCTTCCCCTCTCTTCCCCTCTCTTCCCCTCTCTTCCCCTCTCTTCCCCTCTCTTCCCCTCTCTTCCCCCCTCTTCCCCCCTCTTCCCCCCTCTTCCCCCCTCTTCCCCCCTCTTCCCCCCTCTTCCCCCCTCTTCCCCCCTCTTCCCCCCTCTTCCCCCCTCTTCCCCCCTCTTCCCCCCTCTTCCCCCCTCTTCCCCCTCTTCCCCCCTCTTCCCCCCTCTTCCCCCCTCTTCCCCCCTCTTCCCCCCTCTTCCCCCCTCTTCCCCCCTCTTCCCCCCTCTTCCCCCCTCTTCCCCCTCTTCCCCCTCTTCCCCCTCTTCCCCCCTCTTCCCCCCTCTTCCCCCCTCTTCCCCCCTCTTCCCCCCTCTTCCCCCCTCTTCCCCCTCTTCCCCCCTCTTCCCCCCTCTTCCCCCTCTTCCCCCCTCTTCCCCCCTCTTCCCCCCTCTTCCCCCCTCTTCCCCCCTCTTCCCCCCTCTTCCCCCCTCTTCCCCCCTCTTCCCCCCTCTTCCCCCCTCTTCCACCCCTCTTCCACCCCTCTTCCCCCCCTCTTCCCCCCTCTTCCCCCCTCTTCCCCCCCTCTTCCCCCTCTTCCCCCCCTCTTCCCCCCTCTTCCCCCCTCTTCCCCCCTCTTCCCCCCTCTTCCCCCTCTTCCCCCCTCTTCCCCCCTCTTCCCCCCTCTTTCCCCCCTCTTCCCCCCTCTTCCCCCCTCTTCCCCCCTCTTCCCCCCTCTTCCCCCCTCTTCCCCCCTCTTCCCCCCTCTTCCCCCCTCTTCCCCCCTCTTCCCCCCTCTTCCCCCCTCTTCCCCCCTCTTCCCCCCTCTTCCCCCCTCTTCCCCCCTCTTCCCCCCTCTTCCCCCCTCTTCCCCCCTCTTCCCCCCTCTTCCCCCCTCTTCCCCCCTCTTCCCCCTCTTCCCCCCTCTTCCCCCCTCTTCCCCCCTCTTCCCCCCTCTTCCCCCTCTTCCCCCCTCTTCCCCCCTCTTCCCCCCTCTTCCCCCC
>NC_054490.1:602711-675211 GCF_017639515.1 Carcharodon carcharias
TAGGGACTGGAGGAGGTTACAGAGATAGGGAGGGGTGTAGGGGCTGGAGGAGGTTACAGATATAGGGCAGGTTGTAGGGGCTGGAGGAGGTTACAGGCATAGGGAGGGTTGTAGGGGCTGGAGGAGGTTACAGATATAGGGCAGGTTGTAGGGGCTGGAGGAGGTTACAGGGATAGGGAGTGTTGTAGGGGCTGGAGGAGGTTACAGAGATAGGGAGGGGTATAGGGACTGGAGGAGGTTACAGAGATAGGGAGGGGTGTAGGGGCTGGAGGAGGTTACAGAGATAGGGAGGGTTGTAGGGTTTGGAGGGATTTGAAAACGAGGATGTGAATTTTAAAATCGAGGTGTTGTTTAACCGGGGTGGGGGGGTGGGGTCAGTGTGGGGTCAGCGAGCGCAGGGGGTGAGGGGTGAAGGGGATTCACTGTGAGCTCGGTCAGGGGGGTGGAGGGTGGGTGAGGGGCAGCTGAGTTCTGGACGAGGTGTAGTTTGCGGAGGGTGGAATGTGGGAGAGCAGCCGGGAGAGACTCGGAACGGCCGAGTCCGGAGGGAGGGGGGGAGGGACAGGGTGCCTGGGTGAGGACTTCCGCAGCGGATGAGCTGAGGCAGGGGAGAGGTCGGCCGTGTTCCGGAGGTGGGGATAGGCTGGATGACGTTCTGCTCGGTGAGGCTCGCTTTGCAATTGGATTGGCGCAGCAAGTATGGCACACGCCCCTCGTGTCGGGGGTGCTGCATCTGTCTGGGTCCTCGTTGACGTGTGGGACTATTTTCTGCAGGCGGAGGGATATGCTGAGGGTGACTACACGCTGTACCACCGCTTCACGCTGATGGAGTTCATCAAGGCGCGTAATCCAGTGGACTTCCTGGACAAAGCCAATGAGGTGAGCGGCTGACGGGGTCAGTACTGAGGGAGTGCCGCACTGTCGGAGGGTCAGTACTGAGGGAGTGCCGCACTGTCGGAGGGTCAGTACTGAGGGAGTGCCGCACTGTCGGAGGGTCAGTACTGAGGGAGTGCCGCACTGTCGGGGGGTCAGTGCTGAGGGAGCACCGCACTGTCAGAGGGTCAGTACTGAGGGAGTGCCGCACTGTCGGAGGGTCAGTACTGAGGGAATGCCGCACTGTCGGAGGGTCAGTACTGAGGGAGTGCCGCACTGTCGGAGGGTCAGTACTGAGGGAGTGCCGCACTGTCGGAGGGTCAGTATTGAGGGAGTGCCGCACTGTCGGAGGGTCAGTACTGAGGGAGTGCCGCACTGTCGGAGGGTCAGTACTGAGGGAGTGCCGCACTGTCGGAGGGTCAGTACTGAGGGAGTGCCGCACTGTCGGAGGGTCAGTACTGAGGGAGTGCCGCACTGTCGGAGGGTCAGTACTGAGGGAGTGCCGCACTGTCGGGGGGTCAGTGCTGAGGGAGCGCCGCACTGTCGGAGGGTCAGTACTGAGGGAGTGCCGCACTGTCGGAGGGTCAGTGCTGAGGGAGCGCCGCACTGTCGGAGGGTCAGTGCTGAGGGAGCGCCGCACTGTCGGAGGGTCAGTGCTGAGGGAGTGCCGCAATGTCGGAGGGTCAGTGCTGAGGGAGTGCCGCACTGTCGGAGGGTCAGTGCTGAGGGAGTGCCGCAAGTCGGAGGGTCAGTGCTGAGGGAGCGGCGCACTGTCGGAGGGTCAGTGCTGAGGGAGCGCCGCACTGTCGGAGGGTCAGTGCTGAGGGAGTGCCGCACTGTCGGAGGGTCAGTGCTGAGGGAGTGCCGCACTGTCGGAGGGTCAGTGCTGAGGGAGTGCCGCACTGTCGGAGGGTCAGTGCTGAGGGAGTGCCGCACTGTCGGAGGGTCAGTGCTGAGGGAGTGCCGCACTGTCGGAGGGTCAGTGCTGAGGGAGTGCCGCACTGTCGGAGGGTCAGTGCTGAGGGAGTGCCGCACTGTCGGAGGGTCAGTGCTGAGGGAGTGCCGCACTGTCGGAGGGTCAGTGCTGAGGGAGTGCCGCACTGTCGGAGGGTCAGTGCTGAGGGAGTGCCGCACTGTCGGAGGGTCAGTGCTGAGGGAGTGCCGCACTGTCGGAGGGTCAGTGCTGAGGGAGTGCCGCACTGTCGGAGGGTCAGTGCTGAGGGAGTGCCGCACTGTCGGAGGGTCAGTGCTGAGGGAGTGCCGCACTGTCGGAGGGTCAGTGCTGAGGGAGTGCCGCACTGTCGGAGGGTCAGTGCTGAGGGAGTGCCGCACTGTCGGAGGGTCAGTGCTGAGGGAGTGCCGCACTGTCGGAGGGTCAGTGCTGAGGGAGTGCCGCACTGTCGGAGGGTCAGTGCTGAGGGAGTGCCGCACTGTCGGAGGGTCAGTGCTGAGGGAGTGCCGCACTGTCGGAGGGTCAGTGCTGAGGGAGTGCCGCACTGTCGGAGGGTCAGTGCTGAGGGAGTGCCGCACTGTCGGAGGGTCAGTGCTGAGGGAGTGCCGCACTGTCGGAGGGTCAGTGCTGAGGGAGTGCCGCACTGTCGGAGGGTCAGTGCTGAGGGAGTGCCGCACTGTCGGAGGGTCAGTGCTGAGGGAGTGCCGCACTGTCGGAGGGTCAGTGCTGAGGGAGTGCCGCACTGTCGGAGGGTCAGTGCTGAGGGAGTGCCGCACTGTCGGAGGGTCAGTGCTGAGGGAGTGCCGCACTGTCGGAGGGTCAGTGCTGAGGGAGTGCCGCACTGTCGGAGGGTCAGTGCTGAGGGAGTGCCGCACTGTCGGAGGGTCAGTGCTGAGGGAGTGCCGCACTGTCGGAGGGTCAGTGCTGAGGGAGTGCCGCACTGTCGGAGGGTCAGTGCTGAGGGAGTGCCGCACTGTCGGAGGGTCAGTGCTGAGGGAGTGCCGCACTGTCGGAGGGTCAGTGCTGAGGGAGTGCCGCACTGTCGGAGGGTCAGTGCTGAGGGAGTGCCGCACTGTCGGAGGGTCAGTGCTGAGGGAGTGCCGCACTGTCGGAGGGTCAGTGCTGAGGGAGTGCCGCACTGTCGGAGGGTCAGTGCTGAGGGAGTGCCGCACTGTCAGAGGGTCAGTACTGAGGGAAACACATGACCCAGCTCATTAAATTTTTGTGTGGGATCTTGCTGTGCACAAATCGGTTGCCATGCTTCCCGTACTTCGCCAGTGACTGGGCTTCGAAAGGAAAGAACTTGATTGGGGCCTGTTGAGGTGGCGTCAGGTACTGTGGAGTCGAGAATTAAGTATTTGTTATGATGTGCTCTCGCTCCCCCTCTCCTTTCTCTCTCTCCCCTTTTGTCTTTCTTTCTCTCTCTCCTTTCTCTTTCTCTCTTTTCTCTTTCTCTCTCTCTCACCTTTCTCTTTCTCTCTCTCTCACCTTTCTCTTTCTCTCTCTCTCCCCTTTCTCTTTCTCTCTCTCCCCTTTCTCTTTCTCTCTCTCCCCTTTCTCTTTCTTTCTCCCCTTTCTCTTTCTTTCTCCCCTTTCTCTTTCTCTCTCCCCTTTCTCTTTCTCTCTCTCCCCTTTCTCTTTCTCTCTCTCCCCTTTCTCTTTCTCTCTCTCCCCTTTCTCTTTCTCTCTCTCCCCTCTCTCTTTCTCTCTCTCCCCTTTCTCTCTCTCCCCTTTCTCTTTCTCTCTCTCCCCTTTCTCTCTCTCTCTCTCTCTCTGCTTTCTCTCTCTCTCTTTCTCTCTTTCCCCTTTCTCTTTCTCCCTCTCCCCTTTCTCTTTCTCCCCCTCCCCTTTCTTTCTCCCTCTCCCCTTTCTCTTTCTCTCTCTCCCTTTCTCTTTTTCTCTCCCCTTTCTCTTTCTCTCTCTCCCCTTTCTCTTTCTCTCTCTCCCCTTTCTCTTTCTCTCTCTCCCCTTTCTCTTTCTCTCTCTCCCCTTTCTCTTTCTCTCTCTCCCCTTTCTCTTTCTCTCTCTCCCCTTTCTCTTTCTCTCTCTCCCCTTTCTCTTTCTCTCTCTCCCCTTTCTCTTTCTCTCTCTCCCCTTTCTCTATCTCTCTCTCCCCTTTCTCTATCTCTCTCTCCCCTTTCTCTATCTCTCTCTCCCCTTTCTCTATCTCTCTCTCCCCTTTCTCTTTCTCTCTCTCCCCTTTCTCTTTCTCTCTCTCCCCTTTCTCTTTCTCTCTCTCCCCTTTCTCTTTCTCTCTCTCCCCTTTCTCTTTCTCTCTCTCCCCTTTCTCTTTCTCTCTCTCCCCTTTCTCTTTCTCTCTCTCCCCTTTCTCTTTCTCTCTCTCCCCTTTCTCTTTCTCTCTCTCTCCTTTCTCTTTCTCTCTCTCTCTCTCTCTCCTTTCTCTTTCTCTCTCTCTCCTTTCTCTTTCTCTCTCTCTCCTTTCTCTTTCTCTCTCTCTCCTTTCTCTTTCTCTCTCTCTCTCCTTTCTCTTTCTCTCTCTCTCTCCTTTCTCTTTCTCTCTCTCTCTCCTTTTTCTCTCTCTCTCTCCTTTCTCTTTCTCTCTCTCTCCTTTCTCTTTCTCTCTCTCCTTTCTCTTTCTCTCTCTCCTTTCTCTTTCTCTCTCTCCTTTCTCTTTCTCTCTCTCCTTTCTCTCTCTCTCTCCTTTCTCTTTCTCTCTCTCCTTTCCCTTTCTCTTCTTCCTTTCTCTCTCTCTCTCTCTCTTTCTCTCTCTCTCCTTTCTCTTTCTCTCTCTCTCTCCTTTCTCTTTCTCTCTCTCTCTCCTTTCTCTTTCTCTCTCTCTCTCCTTTCTCTTTCTCTCTCTCTCTCTCCTTTCTCTTTCTCTCTCTCTCTCTCCTTTCTCTTTCTCTCTCTCTCTCCTTTCTCTTTCTCTCTCTCTCTCCTTTCTCTTTCTCTCTCTCTCTCCTTTCTCTTTCTCTCTCTCTCTCCTTTCTCTTTCTCTCTCTCTCTCCTTTCTCTTTCTCTCTCTCTCTCCTTTCTCTTTCTCTCTCTCTCTCCTTTCTCTTTCTCTCTCTCTCTCCTTTCTCTTTCTCTCTCTCTCCTTTCTCTTTCTCTCTCTCTCCTTTCTCTTTCTCTCTCTCTCCTTTCTCTTTCTCTCTCTCTCTCTCTTTCTCTCTCTCTCCTTTCTCTTTCTCTCTCTCTCTGCTTTCTCTTTCTCTCTCTCTCTCCTTTCTCTTTCTCTCTCTCTCCTTTCTCTTTCTCTCTCTCTCTCCTTTCTCTTTCTCTTTCTCTCTCTCTCCTTTCTCTTTCTCTCTCTCTCTCTCTCCTTTCTCTCTCTTCTCTCCTTTCTCTCTCTCTCCTTTCTCTTTTTTTCTCATTTTCACTCTCTCTCCTTTCTCACTCTCTCTCTCTCTCTCCTTTCTCTCGCTTTCCTTTCTTTCTCACTCTCTCCTTCCTCTCTCTCTCTCTCTCTCTCTCTCTCTCCTTTCTCTACCTGCTGTTCACAGATCACCTTTGACAATCCAGAGCTGGAAAACCATTCAGCCACCACATCGGAGGTCCGGGAATGCTGCAAGGATGTGCGTGTGCTGGGTCGGAAGGAGCTGAGGTGAGCAGGAATTCCCTATCTTATGTGGCGATGTTCCGTATGAGTGATTCCTGGGGTGAAGGGGGGGTTTTGTCTGGTGAGGAGGGGTTGAGCAGGTTGGGTCCTGTACCCATTGGGGTTTAGAAGAATGAGGGGGTGGTCTTATTGAAACATATCAGATTCTGAGGGAGGGAGGGGGGCTTGACAGGGTGGGTACTGAGAGGGTGTTTCCCCCCTATCATGGTGGGGGGGGGGAGAATCTAGAATGAAGGGAGTGGGGGGGCACAGTTTCAGAATGAGGGGTCTCCCATTGAAGACGAAGACGAGGAGGAATCTCCTCTCTTGGAGGGTCGTGAGTCTGTGGAATTCTCTCTCTCCCCGCCCCCCCACCCCAGCCTCTCAGATAGCAGCGGGGGCTGGGTCACTGAATATATTCAAGCCTGAGTTAGAGAGGTTTCTGATCGACAAGGAGGGGGGGGTAGTGCAGGGTTATGGAGGAGGGGGACGGGCAGCGAAGTGGAGTTGAGCCCACGATCGGATCAGCCCCCATCTTATTGGACAGGGAGCAGGCTCGATGGGCTGAATGGCCCTCTTTGTTATGTTCTGACCTCCTCCAGCCCTACAACCTTCTCCATCTCCCCTCATAGAATGTGACCAGGCCCAGCGTTTATTGCCCATCCCTAATTGCCCCTTGAGAAGATGGTGGGTGAGCTGCCTTCTTGAGCCGCTGCAGTCCCCGTGTGGTGTAGGTACACCCACAGCGCTGTTAGGGAGGGAGTTCCAGGATTTTGTCCCGTGTGGTGTAGGTACACCCACGGCGCTGTTAGGGAGGGAGTTCCAGGATTTTGACCCAGCGACAGTGAAGGAACGGCCAATATATTTCCAAATCGGGATGGTGAGGGGCTCGGAGGGGAACTTCCAGGTGGTGGGTGTTCCCCATGTGTCTGCTGCCCTTGTCCTTCTAGATGGTAGAGGTGGTGGGTTTGGAAGGTGCTGTCGAAGGAGCCTTGGTGAGTTGCTGCAGTGCATCTTGTAGATGGTACACACGCTGCTGCTACTGTGTGTCGGTGGTGGAGGGAGTGAATGTTTGTGGATGGGGGGCCGATCAAGCGGGGCTGCTTTGTCCTGGACGGTGTCGAGCTTCTTGAGTGTTGTGGGAGCTGCACTCATCCAGGCAAGTGGGGAGTATCCCATCACACTCCTGACTTGTGCCTTGTAGATGGTGGACAGGTTTTGGGGAGTCAGGAGGTGAGTTACTCTCCACAGGATTCCCAGCCTCTGACCTGCTCTTGTAGCCACAGTATTTATATGGCTGGTCCCAGTTCAGTTTCTGGTCAATGGTAAAACCCCCAGGATGTTGATAGTTGGGGATTCAGTGATGGTAATGCCCGGGAGGTGGTGGGGGGGTGGGGGAGATTCGCTGATGGTAATGCCAGGCGGCGGGGGCGGGTAGATTCGGTGATGGTAGTGCCCGGGCGGTGGGGGATTCGGTGATGGTAATGCCAGGACGGCGGGGGGGGGGGATACGGTGATGGTAACGCCAGGGCGGTGGGGGGGGTGCGGATTCGGTGATGGTAAACGCCGGGCAGTGTGGGAGGGGGCAGCGGATTCGGTGATGGTAATGCCCGGGCAGTGGGTGGGTGGGTGGATTCGGTGATGGTGATGCCAGGGCGGTGGGTGGGGTGGGGTATTCGGTGATGGTAACGCCCGGGTGGTGGGGGGGTCGATTTGGTGATGGTAACGCCAGGATGGTGGGGTGGGAGATTCGGTGATGGCAGTGCCAGGGCAGTGGGGGGGGGGAGATTCGGTGATGGTAACGCCAGGGCGGTGGGGGGGTGGGTATTCAGTGATGGAAACGCCAGGGCGGTGGGGGGTTGGGTATTTGGTGATGGTCACGCCAGGGCGCTGGGGGGTATTCGGTGATGGCAATGCCAGGGCGTGGGGGGGGGGAGATTCGGTGATGGTAACGCCAGGGCGGTGGGGGGGTGGGTATTCGGTGATGGAAACGCCAGGGCGGTGGGGGAGTGGGTATTCGGTGATGGTCACGCCAGGGCGGTGGGGGGATATTCGGTGATGGCAATGCTAGGGCGGTGGGGGGGGGGAGAGAGATTCGGTGATGGTAACGCCAGGGCGGAGGGGGGTGGGTATTCGATGATGGAAACGCCAGGGTGGTGGGGGATGGGTATTCGGTGATGGTCACGCCAGGGTGGTGGGGGGGGGACATTCGATGATGGTAACGCCAGGGCGGTGGGGAGGGGGAGATTTGTTGATGGTAACGCCAGGCCGGTGGGTGATTCGGTGATGGTAATGCCGTTCTGCCTCTCTAGGCTGCTCCTGAGCTGGAGAAACAAACTGAGACGCCACCTCGTGAAGAACCTGAAGGACCAGGCGAAGGAGCTGGGCGACAACATCAGGTGAGCCCTCGGCACCCCCCCAATGTCCGCGGACAGCCCCGCCACCGGCGGTGGGTGAGTCCGATTTGCCTAAACCCTCTTATCGATCGGAGGGGGGGGGGTGGGGGAGGGCATGAGGCAGGGGAGTGGTGGGGGTGGGGGAGCACTGCACGGTTTTGGTGGCCTGGGTAAGGGCAAGCCATTGGCGTGGTCGTGCGAGACCCGGTTGGATGGGTGGCGCGACGCCTGCTGCAGTCGAACAGCTGGCGCCAAATCAGTGTTGGCACATGGGCCAGGTTTTGTTTTTGTGGCGGGGGTGGTGTTGGGGAGCGTGGGCGCTGCTGTGCGGTGGGGGGGCAGGGGTTGGGGGGAGGGGGATCCCATAGCGCGCCAGTCGCGAGGCCGTGAGTGATGTCAGCTGAAACCCTCCGTCCCGGCGTGGTTTTTTATTCTCTCTCTCTCTTTCCGGCCGTCCAGCCTGAACTCAGAGGACGAGAGCGATGAGGAGAAGGGCCTGTCGCCAGCCGGCAAGCAGCGGGAAGCGGAGGGAGCGGGCCTCCTGGCCGAGGAGGGAGCGGGCCTCCTGGCCGAGGAGGGAGCGGGCCTCCTGGCCGAGGAGGGAGCGGGCCTCCTGGCCGAGGAGGGAGCGGGCCTCCTGGCCGAGGACGAGGAGCAGATGGAGCAGCAGCTGGCCCTCCTGAAGGCTGAGGAGGTGGCGGAGTTGAAGAGGTAATTGCTGTGGGGCCCTTGCCCGCCAAGGCTTGGTCGTCGACACCTGACACCCCATTGAGGGTCACCCCCTGCTTGTCAGTCTATCACCTCCACTCTCTGGCAATGGGTGGGGGGGGGTCCCTGCTGGCATGCTGGCACCAGAAGCAACTTAAAATTGTCGTTGCGCTCCTGACACAATGAAACCACACACACACACTGACACACACACTGACACACACACTGACACACACACTGACACACACACTGACACACACACACTGACACACACACTGACACACACACTGACACACACACAGACACACACACTGACACACACACTGACACACTGACACACACACACACTGACACACACACACTGACACACACACTGACACACACACTGACACACACACTGACACACACACACTGACACACACACTGACACACACACAGACACACACACTGACACACACACAGACACACACACTGACACACACACTGACACACTGACACACACACACACTGACACACACACACACTGACACACACACACACTGACACACACCCACACTGACACACACACTGACACACACACACACTGACACACACACACACTGACACACACACACACACTGACACACACACACACTGACACACACACACACTGACACACACACACACTGACACACACACACACTGACACACACACACACTGACACACACACACACTGACACACACACACACTGACACACACACACACACTGACACACACCCACCCCCCCCCCCCCCCCCCCCCCCCCCCCCCCCCCCCCCCCCCAGGCAATTCACAGGGACCATGAGAAAGCAACACGTAACGGCAAGACAGGTGAGATATCGGACCCGCTGACCCAAAGCGGGTGTTTTTCAGGATCCATAGAGCAGGAGAGGTTTACAGGGGGAATCCCACAGCTCAGGACCCCCCCCAAGGCAGCTGAAGGCACGGCCGCCAATGGTGGAGCGATTAAAATCGGGGGGATGGTCAAGATGTCGGAATCGGAGGAGCGCAGAGAACTCGGAGGGTCGTAGGAGGGTCACAGAGGTAGGGAGGGTTGTAGGGGCTAGAGGAGGTTACAGAGATAGGGAGCGGTGTAGGGGCTGGAGGAGGTTACAGAGATAGGGAGGGGTGTAGGGGCTGGAGGAGGTTACAGAGATAGAGAGGGGTGTAGGGGCTGGAGGAGGTTACAGAGATAGGGGAGTAGAGTCGAGTTTACAGAGATAGGGAGGGTTGTAGGGTCTGGAGGAGGTTACAGAGATAGGGAGGGTAGTAGGGGCTGGAGGAGGTTACAGAGATAGGGAGGGGTGTAGGGGCTGGAGGAGGTTACAGAGATAGGGAGGGGTGTAGGGGCTGGAGGAGGTTACAGAGATAGGGAGGGTAGTAGGGGCTGGAGGAGGTTACAGAGATAGGGAGGGTAGTAGGGGCTGGAGGAGGTTACAGAGATAGGGAGGGGTGTAGGGGCTGGAGGAGGTTACAGAGATAGGGAGGGGTGTAGGGGCTGGAGGAGGTTACCGAGATAGGGAGGGTTGTAGGGGCTGGAGGACGTTACAGAGATAGGGAGGGGTGTAGGGGCTGGAGGAGATTACAGAGATAGGGAGGGTTGTAGGGTTTGGAGGGATTTGAAAACGATATGAATTTTAAAATCGAGGTTGGGGTCAGTGTGGGGTCAGCGAGCGCAGTGGGTGAGGGGTGAAGGGGATTCACTGTGAGCTCGGTCAGGGGGGTGGAGGGTGGGTGAGGGGCAGCTGAGTTCTGGACGAGGTGTAGTTTGCGGAGGGTGGAATGTGGGAGAGCAGCCGGGAGAGACTCGGAACGGCCGAGTCCGGAGGGAGGGAGGGGGGGGGGGAGATAGGGGCCTGGGTGAGGGCTTCCACAGTCGATCAGCTGGGAGTCGGTTTGTGGGTGTGGGGGGGGGGGGGGGGGGGGGGGCTGCGGGGGGAGCGATGTTACGGAGGCCGGGACGGTGGGGGGTTGGGGGGGCGCGAGTTCGGAAGCTCACCTAGGGTCCCGGTATCGGACAGAGCCGGACTCGGAGCAGAGAACGACCGGTGGATTGAGCCTCGCCGGCGTTCCCTCAGCTCCAGCGGGAAGAACAGGGCTGCCACCGCCTCCCCGAGCATCGGCGAGTATCGCGCAGGCAGCCTCCAGTTCGTGCCACAATCCTCCGAGGGCGAGGTCCAGGCCGCTAGACTTACCTGTATCCTGTAGAGAGAGAGAGCTGGGAACTCTGGGCTGAGGCAGAATGGTGGTTGGGTAGGGGCTGGGGGGCTGGGGGGGTGGAACGAAGGGACAGGGTCAACTCCCCCCCCGCCCCCTCCCCGGTCGGCTCGGCTTGAGCGTTCCCAGCTTTCGAGTGGGGAGACGATCCCGCCTCACGCCGAGGCCTTTCAGCCCTTAGCGCCCAACCCTGCGCTCGCCCCCCCCCCCACCCCACCCCCCCCACCCCACACACTCTCCTCCTCGTCTCCGCCAATCCCTTTCCTCGTCCTTTCACGGGGAGATGTGGGCTTCACTGGCCGGGCCCAGCGTTTATTGCCCGTCCCTAATTGCCCCCTTGAGAAGGTGGTGGGTGGGTGGGTGGGTGAGCTGCCTTCTTGAGCTGCTGCAGTCCCCGTGTGGTGTAGGTACACCCACAGCGCTGTTAGGGAGGGAGTTCCAGGATTTTGTCCCCGTGTGTGGTGTAGGTACACCCACAGCGCTGTTAGGGAGGGAGTTCCAGGATTTTGTCCCCTGTGTGGTGTAGGTACACCCACAGCGCTGTTAGGGAGGGAGTTCCAGGATTTTGTCCCCGTGTGGTGTAGGTACACCCACAGCGCTGTTAGGGAGGGAGTTCCAGGATTTTGTCCGTGTGGTGTAGGTACACCCAAAGCGCTGTTAGGGAGGGAGTTCCAGGATTTTGTCCGTGTGGTGTAGGTACACCCACAGTGCTGTTAGGGAGGGAGTTCCAGGATTTTGTCCGTGTGGTGTAGGTACACCCACAGTGTTGTTAGGGAGGGAGTTTCGGGATTTTGTCCGTGTGGTGTAGGTACACCCACGGCGCTGTTAGGGAGGGAGTTTCGGGATTTTGTCCATGTGGTGTAGGTACACCCACAGCGATGTTAGGGAGGGAGTTCCAGGATTTTGACCCCAGCGACAGTGAAGGAACGGCCGATATATTTCCAAGTTGGGATGGTGAGGGGCTCGGAGGGGAACTTCCAGGTGGTGGGTGTTCCCCATGTGTCTGCTGCCCTTGTCCTTCTAGATGGTAGAGGTGGTGGGTTTGGGCGGCGCTGTCGAAGGAGCCTTGGTGAGTTGCTGCAGTGCATCTTGTAGATGGTACACACGCTGCTGCTACTGTGCGTCGGGTGTGGAGGGAGTGAATGTTTGTGGATGGGGAGCCGATCAAGCGGGGCTGCTTTGTCCTGGATGGTGTCGAGCTTCTTGAGTGTTGTGGGAGCTGCAACTCATCCAGGCAAGTGGGGAGTATCCATCACACTCCTGACTTGTGCCTTGTAGATGGTGGACAGGATTTGGGGAATCAGGAGGTGAGTGACTGTCCGCAGGATTCCCAGCCTCTGACCTGCTCTTGTAGCCACAGTATTTATATGGCTGGTCCAGTTCAGTTTCTGGTCAATGGTAACCCCCAGGATGTTGATAGTGGGGGATTCATCGATGGTGATGCCATTGAGTGTCAAGGGGGAGATGGGTAGATTGAGTTATAACCTGCTCGTATTGTTAGAAATCAGTACCCCTTCTGTCACCGACCCTCTGTCACTGGGAACAGCTGCTCAATGAAACCAGAGTGTGTTCTGGGTACCTGGATGGAAGGTTCTGTTTGATGGGCTGGGCTATGTATTGGGTGTGTCTTTATGGCTGCATCTCCCTCATCACTGTCTCTGTCTCTGTGTGTGTGCGTCTCTGTGTGTGTGCGTCTCTGTGTGTGTGCGTCTCTGTGTGTGTGCGTCTCTGTGTGTGTGCGTCTCCGTGTGTGTGCGTCTCCGTGTGTGTGCGTCTCCGTGTGTGTGCGTCTCCGTGTGTGTGCGTCTCCGTGTGTGTGCGTCTCCGTGTGTGTGCGTCTCCGTGTGTGTGCGTCTCCGTGTGTGTGCGTCTCCGTGTGTGTGCGTCTCCGTGTGTGTGCGTCTCCGTGTGTGTGCGTCTCCGTGTGTGTGCGTCTCCGTGTGTGTGCGTCTCCGTGTGTGTGTGCGTCTCCGTGTGTGTGTGCGTCTCCGTGTGTGTGTGCGTCTCCGTGTGTGTGTGCGTCTCCGTGTGTGTGTGCGTCTCCGTGTGTGTGTGCGTCTCCGTGTGTGTGTGCGTCTCTGTGTGTGTGTGCGTCTGTGTGTGTGTGCGTCTGTGTGTGTGTGCGTCTGTGTGTGTGTGCGTCTCTGTGTGTGTGCGTCTCTGTGTGTGTGCGTCTCTGTGTGTGTGCGTCTCTGTGTGTGTGTGCGTCTCTGTGTGTGTGTGCGTCTGTGTGTGTGTGTGCGTCTGTGTGTGTGTGTGCGTCTGTGTGTGTGTGTGCGTCTGTGTGTGTGTGTGCGTCTGTGTGTGTGTGTGCGTCTGTGTGTGTGTGTGTGCGCGGGTGCGTCTGTCTGCGTGTGTGCCTGTGTCTGTCTGCGTGTGTGCCTGTGTCTGTCTGCGCCTCTGGAACAGGAAGAAGAAGAAGATTCTGAAGGAGAGACGGAAGCAGCGGGAGAGGATTGAGCTGAAGATGGATCTGCCGGGGGTCTCCATCGCTGACGATGCTGAGGTCTGCCTCTTCTCCCTGAAAGCAATTAACCGCAGGAAGGTCAGTCCCAAAGGTTTCACCGTCACTCCTCCTCCCCGCACCCCACCTCTCTCGCCCTCTCTCCCACCCTCTCACCCCCTCCCCCCACCTCCCCCCCCTCTCCACCCCCCTCTCTCCCCCCCCTCTCTCCCCCACTTTCTATCCCCCCTCTCTCTCCCCACCCCCCCCACCCTCACGGTCACCCCCGCTCACAGAGAGCTGGCACATTCACGGTGGGCCGAATAGCCTCCGGCTCCTATTGATTATGTCCCTGTGTTCCGCTGCCCCCACAGATGACGGAGATTGAGCAGGGCGACATGAAGATGGCCGACCAGGCCCTGGAGGCTGGACTCCTCGACCAGGACGGCATCAACGTCTCTGACCAGGAGATGGTGGATGAGATCTCACTGGCCAGTGACCTCGACGACTCCGATCTCCAGGATGTCCTGGACCACGAGAAGCAGCTGGAGAGCAAGAGGAGATTACAACGCAAAAGGTACAATGCCCCACCACCTCCTCCCCCCACAGACAGGTACTGAGGGAGAGCCGCACTGTCGGAGGGTCAGTACTGAGGGAACACCGCACTGTCGGAGGGTCAGTGCTGAGGGAGTGCTGCGCTGTCGGAGGGTCAGTGCTGAGGGAGTGCTGCGCTGTCGGAGGGTCAGTGCTGAGGGAGTGCTGCGCTGTCGGAGGGTCAGTGCTGAGGGAGTGCTGCGCTGTCGGAGGGTCAGTGCTGAGGGAGTGCTGCGCTGTCGGAGGGTCAGTGCTGAGGGAGTGCTGCGCTGTCGGAGGGTCAGTGCTGAGGGAGTGCTGCGCTGTCGGAGGGTCAGTGCTGAGGGAGTGCTGCGCTGTCGGAGGGTCAGTGCTGAGGGAGTGCTGCGCTGTCGGAGGGTCAGTGCTGAGGGAGTGCTGCGCTGTCGGAGGGTCAGTGCTGAGGGAGTGCTGCGCTGTCGGAGGGTCAGTGCTGAGGGAGTGCTGCGCTGTCGGAGGGTCAGTGCTGAGGGAGTGCTGCGCTGTCGGAGGGTCAGTGCTGAGGGAGTGCTGCGCTGTCGGAGGGTCAGTGCTGAGGGAGTGCTGCGCTGTCGGAGGGTCAGTGCTGAGGGAGTGCTGCGCTGTCGGAGGGTCAGTGCTGAGGGAGTGCTGCGCTGTCGGAGGGTCAGTGCTGAGGGAGTGCTGCGCTGTCGGAGGGTCAGTGCTGAGGGAGTGCTGCGCTGTCGGAGGGTCAGTGCTGAGGGAGTGCTGCGCTGTCGGAGGGTCAGTGCTGAGGGAGTGCTGCGCTGTCGGAGGGTCAGTGCTGAGGGAGTGCTGCGCTGTCGGAGGGTCAGTGCTGAGGGAGTGCTGCGCTGTCGGAGGGTCAGTGCTGAGGGAGTGCTGCGCTGTCGGAGGGTCAGTGCTGAGGGAGTGCTGCGCTGTCGGAGGGTCAGTGCTGAGGGAGTGCTGCGCTGTCGGAGGGTCAGTGCTGAGGGAGTGCTGCGCTGTCGGAGGGTCAGTGCTGAGGGAGGTTACGGAGATGGGGAGGGGTGTAGGGGCTGGAGGAGGTTACAGAGATAGGGAGGGTTGTTGCGGCTGGAGGAGGTTACAGATAGGGAGGGTTGTAGGGGCTGGAGGAGGTTACAGGGATAGGGAGGGGTGTAGGGACTGGAGGAGGTTACAGAGATAGGGAGGGGTGTAGGGGCTGGAGGAGGTTACAGAGATAGGGAGGGGTGTAGGGGCTGGAGGAGGTTACCGCGATAGGGAGGTGTGTAGGGGCTGGAGGAGGTTACAGAGATAGGGAGGGCTGTAGGGGCTGGAGGAGGTTACAGAGATAGGGAGGCTTGTAGCGGCTGGAGGAGGTTGCCGAGATAGGGAGGTGTGTAGGGGCTGGAGGAGGTTACAGAGATAGGGAGGGCTGTAGGGGGCTGGAGGAGGTTACAGAGATAGGGAGGGCTGTAGGGGGCTGGAGGAAGTTACAGAGATAGGGAGGGCTGTAGGGGGCTGGAGGAGGTTACAGAGATAGGGAGGGGTGTAGGGGCTGGAGGAGGTTACAGAGATAGGGAGGGGTGTAGGGGCTGGAGGAGGTTACAGATATAGGGAGGGGTGTAGGGAATGGAGGAGGTTACAGAGATAGGGAGGGGTGTAGGGTCTGGAGGAGGTTACAGAGATAGGGAGGTGTGTAGGGGCTGGAGGAGGTTACAGAGATAGGGAGGGCTGTAGGGGGCTGGAGGAGGTTACAGAGATAGGGAGGGCTGTAGGGGGCTGGAGGAAGTTACAGAGATAGGGAGGGCTGTAGGGGGCTGGAGGAGGTTACAGAGATAGGGAGGGGTGTAGGGGCTGGAGGAGGTTACAGAGATAGGGAGGGGTGTAGGGGCTGGAGGAGGTTACAGAGATAGGGAGGGGTGTAGGGACTGGAGGAGGTTACAGATATAGGGAGGGGTGTAGGGAATGGAGGAGGTTACAGAGATAGGGAGGGGTGTAGGGTCTGGAGGAGGTTACAGAGATAGGGAGGGGTGTAGGGTCTGGAGGAGGTTACAGAGATAGGGAGGGGTGTAGGGGCTGGAGGAGGTTACAGAGATAGGGAGGGTTGTAGGGGCTGGAGGAGGTTACAGAGATAGGGAGGGTTGTAGGGGCTGGAGGAGTTTACAGAGATAGGGAGGGGTGTAGGGTCTGGAGGAGGTTACCGAGATAGGGAGGGGTGTAGGGGCTGGAGGAGGTTACAGAGATAGGGAGGGGTGTAGGGGCTGGAGGAGGTTACAGAGATAGGGAGGGTTGTAGGGGCTGGAGGAGGTTACAGAGATAGGGAGGGGTGTAGGGAATGGAGGAGGTTACAGAGATAGGGAGGGGTGTAGGGGCTGGAGGAGGTTACAGAGATAGGGAGGGGTGTAGGGAATGGAGGAGGTTACAGAGATAGGGAGGGGTGTAGGGGCTGGAGGAGGTTACAGAGATAGGGAGGGGTGTAGGGTCTGGAGGAGGTTACAGAGATAGGGAGGGGTGCAGGGGCTGGAGGAGGTTACAGAGATAGGGAGGGGTGCAGGGGCTGGAGGAGGTTACAGAGATAGGGAGGGGTGCAGGGGCTGGAGGAGGTTACAGAGATAGGGAGGGGTGTAGGGGCTGGAGGAGGTTACAGAGATAGGGAGGGGTGTAGGGGCTGGAGGAGGTTACAGAGATAGGGAGGGGTGTAGGGGCTGGAGGAGGTTACAGAGATAGGGAGGGGTGTACACATCTGAATGGGTGACCGGTTCCTGTGTAATGCGAGCGCAGTCGGTGTGCGCTGCGCGGGACCGGGGCCCTCATCTGTCTGTGTGTCTCCTGTGGACGGACTGGCCGGATCACAGCACTGACCAATAAGCCCTGTCGCTTGCAGGCCCACAGCCTCCGGGCAGGAGGAGCCCAGGGGGCTGGAGGAGGAGGGAAATCCACTGCTGGTCGAGCTGGAGCCCAAGGACGTGCGGCAGGAGCGACAGGCTGACCTGTGGTTTGGGAAGGTAAGGGAATGGCCAGAGTCGCTGGATGTCTCCGCCCCTCCCCCCAAACACCCCCTCCTCAGGTCCCCCCTCCACCCACTCTCTGTCCATCCGCTCTCCCTCCCCACCCCCCCCCCCTCCTCTCTGGCCCCCTCCACCCCACCCAGAAGTGTTCCCTCCACCCGCTCTCCCTCCCTCCTCGCCCGCTCTCCCTCGGCGCGCCCCCCTCACCCCCAGCGTGTGTCTCAGCCTGGGCTGCAGTGTGACTCCTCCTCTCTGACCCTCTGTCTCTCCCCCCACCACCCCCCCCACCCACCCCCCCGGCCGCTGTTACAGGAGATCTTCACCGGACTGGACGCTGACGCTGACGAGGCTCTGGAGATTAAACAGACCAAGAAGCTGTACGCCCAGCAGGGCCTGGTGCTCGCAGGTGAGCCTTGGGACACAGCCCGGCACATTGCAGATCCCCAGTGGGCCTGCGATCCGGGTCAGGGAGGGCCCAGTGTCGCACCCACCCCCCACTCGGACTGACTGGGGGCTGGGGGTGGGGACGGTGGGGTGGGTGGTGTGAGATCTCCGTTCTGACCTCTGTGCTATTCCCAATCCCCGGATAGGCACCAGCTGGAGGGCTGTGTTAAATCCTGGGGCGCCCCACTTTCAGAAAGACGTCAAGGTTTTTGGAGGGGGTGGGGGTGGTGGGTGGGTGGGTGGGTGGGTGAGAGGCGATTTGGCCTGAACGGACGATCAGCGGTGAGGGAATTCAGTGCACGCGGGGATGAGACTGGAGCTGGTTCTCCTCCGAGCGGCGAAGGGTAAGGGGTTGGATTGACTCGGGGCGTTCGGAATGGCGGAGGGTCCTCGCTCGCCTCGAATCGGCGTCAGCTGTTTCCGGGAGGCGGGGGCAGGGGAGAGTGGAGAGGGTCGGTAAGCCAGAGGGACGCGGATGGGAGAGAATCTGGGAGAAGAACCAGAGTCGGGCGGGGAGGAGATGAGGAGGGAGGGAGGGGTGTTTTTATTGACGCAGCGAGTGTTTGGCGCTGCCTGAAAGGCGGCGGGGGGGGGGTGTGCGGGGTTGGGGGGGAGCGGGTGGGGGGTGCGCCTGCGCCGCTGGAGCAGTCGCCTCACCCTGCCCTCCAATAACCAACCTGTAGGTGAGGAGGGAAGGTCGGCCGGAGAGAACGAGACCCCCCCCTCGGGGTCGAAGGAGCTGACGAGGGCGAATGAACAGCCGGAAGATTCGGAGGAAGAGAGTTCAAGCGACGAGAGGTGAGCAGCGCAGAGGCAGGCCACTCGGCCCGTCTGCTCCCTGCCGGTGTTTGTGCTCCACACACTCAGCCTCCCATCTCCCACCGCCCCCACCCCCCCCCCCCACCCCCGCCATCAACACACTCTCCCCGCGGGAGCGAGTCCCACCCTCTCCCCGCGGGAGCGAGTCCCGCCCTCTCCCCGCTCTCTGGGTAAAGAGGTTTCTCCTGGATTCCCCGATTGGATTTATTAGTGACCGTCTTGGAGTTCTGGTCTCAGCCACAAGTGGAGACATCTTCTCTATACCGCCCCAACCAAAACCCTTTCATCAACTTAAACACGTCTCTCACACTGCACGGTAACTCCCAGTGTGATACGGAGACAGGAACTGTGCACAGTAATGTAGAGGGGGAGAACACACTGTCAGGGTAATGTAGAGGGAGCTCTACACTATCTAACCCGTGCTGTACCTGCCCTGCGAGAGCTCAATGCTGACACTGGGTATAAAGTGGGGGGACACACTGTCAGGGTAATGTAGAGGGAGCTCTACACTCTATCTAACCCGTGCTGTACCTGCCCTGGGATCACTCGATGCTGACACTGGGTATAAAGTGGGGGAGGGACACACTGTCGGGGTAATGTAGAGGGAGATCTACACTGTATCTAACCCGTGCTGTACCTGCCCTGGGAGCGCTCGATGCTGACACTGGGTATAAAGTGGGGAGGGACACACTGTCAGGGTAATGTAGAGGGAGATCTACACTGTATCTAACCCGTGCTGTACCTGCCCTGGGAGCGCTCGATGCTGACGCTGGGTATAAAGTGGGGGGAGACACACTGCCAGGGTAATGTAGAGGGAGCTCTACACTATCTAACACGTGCTGTACCATTTCCACTCAGCGATATTCAGGAGATGAAGCGAATTGGAAGCAAAGGTCAGACGGAGACGCTGGATGAAAACAACATATTTGAGGTGGTTCACGTAGAGAAGTCAAGTAAGTGAGTTGGGGAGAGTCAAACTAGTAACTTATGGATCACTATTGGTAATTAAATCAAAATCACCGAGCCTGTCACACAGCTTCTGAATCCCTCGATTAGATTCCAGTCTGTAACGCACTCCTGGGTATCTGTTATTCTATATATAAACACACCCCGAACCCCTCGATTAGAATCCAGTCTGTAACGCACTCCTGGGTATCTGTTATTCTATATATAAACACACCCCGAACCCCTCGATTAGAATCCAGTCTGTAACTCACTCTTGGGTATCTGTTATTCTATATATAACCCCCCCCGAACCCCTTGATTAGATTCCAGACTGTAACTCACTCCCGGGTATCTGTTATTCTGTATATAAGCGCCCCCCACCGAACACCTTGATTAGATTCCCGTCTGTAACTCACTCCCGGGTATCTGTTGTTCTATATGTAAACCCCCCCGAACCCCTCGATTAGATTCCAGTCTGTAACTCACTCCCGGGTATCTGTTGTTCTATATATAAACCCCCCCCGAACCCCTCGATTAGATTCCAGTCTGTAACTCACTCCCGGGTATCTGTTGTTCTATATATAAATCACCCCGAACCCCTCGATTAGATTCCAGTCTGTAACTCACTCCCGGGTGTCCATTATATATAAGCCACACGCCCCCTTGAGCGGTAACTCACTCCTGGATCAGAGATGGTCATTCCTGTCGGGGACTGAGTTCACTCAACCATTTTCTCCATGTTCCAGTGAAAAGGGCTCAGGTTCTGGACGCTGAAGGACTTGCGTTAGGAGCCTCCATCGCAGCATCGAAGAAGAGAGCCCGAGACCTCATCGACGACACGTTCAACAGGTAACATTGTGGCCTCTTCTCAGTCTGTGTTCTGCCTTTGTTCCCCACCTTCTCAACTTCCTGTTCAAATCCGGCTCGAGTCCCCACTGCAGCCCCTCCCTATCTCTGTAACCTCCTCCAGTCCATACAACACTCCCTTTCTCTGTAACCTCCGCCAGCCCCTACAACCCTCCCTATCTCTGTAACCTCCTCCAGTCCGTACAACACTCCCTTTCTCTGTAATCTCCTCCAGCGCCTACAACCCTCCCTATCTCTGTAACCTCCTCCAGCCCCTACAACCCTCCCTATCTCTGTAACCTCCTCCAGTCCCTACACACCTCCCTATCTCTGTAACCTCCTCCAGCCCCTACTTCCCTCCCTATCTCTGTAACCTCCTCCAAACCCTACACCCCTCCCTATCTCTGTAACCTCCTCCAGCCCCTACTCCCCTCCCTATCTCTGTAACCCCCTCCAGCCCCTACACCCCTCCCTATCTCTGTAACCTCCTCCAGCCCCTACAACCCTCCCTATCTCTGTAACTTCCTCGGAGGGTCAGTACTGAGGGAGCGCCGCACTGTCGTAGGGTCAGTACTGAGGGAGCGCCGCACTGTCGTAGGGTCAGTACTGAGGGAGCGCCGCACTGTCGTAGGGTCAGTACTGAGGGAGTGCCGCACTGTCGTAGGGTCAGTACTGAGGGAGCGCCGCACTGTGGGAGGGTCAGTACTGAGGGAGCGCCGCACTGTGGGAGGGTCAGTGCTGAGGGAGCGCCGCACTGTGGGAGGGTCAGTGCTGAAGGAGCGCCGCACTGTGGGAGGGTCAGTGCTGAGGGAGCGCCGCACTGTGGGAGGGTCAGCGCTGAGGGAGCGCCGCACTGTCGGAGGGTCAGCGCTGAGGGAGCGCCGCACTGTCGGAGGGTCAGCGCTGAGGGAGCGCCGCACTGTCGGAGGGTCAGCGCTGAGGGAGCGCCGCACTGTCGGAGGGTCAGCGCTGAGGGAGCGCCGCACTGTCGGAGGGTCAGCGCTGAGGGAGCGCCGCACTGTCGGAGGGTCAGCGCTGAGGGAGCGCCGCACTGTCGGAGGATCAGCGCTGAGGGAGCGCCGCACTGTCGGAGGGTCAGCGCTGAGGGAGCGCCGCACTGTCGGAGGGTCAGCGCTGAGGGAGCGCCGCACTGTCGGAGGGTCAGCGCTGAGGGAGCGCCGCACTGTCGGAGGGTCAGCGCTGAGGGAGCGCCGCACTGTCGGAGGGTCAGCGCTGAGGGAGCGCCGCACTGTCGGAGGGTCAGCGCTGAGGGAGCGCCGCACTGTCGGAGGGTCAGCGCTGAGGGAGCGCCGCACTGTCGGAGGGTCAGCGCTGAGGGAGCGCCGCACTGTCGGAGGGTCAGCGCTGAGGGAGCGCCGCACTGTCGGAGGGTCAGCGCTGATGGAGCGCCGCACTGTCGGAGGGTCAGCGCTGAGGGAGCGCCGCGCTGTCGGAGGGTCAGCGCTGAGGGAGCGCCGCACTGTCGGAGGGTCAGCGCTGAGGGAGCGCCGCGCTGTCGGAGGGTCAGCGCTGAGGGAGCGCCGCACTGTCGGAGGGTCAGCGCTGAGGGAGCGCCGCGCTGTCGGAGGGTCAGCACTGAGGGAGCGCCGCACTGTCGGAGGGTCAGTACTGAGGGAGCGCCGCGCTGTCGGAGGGTCAGTACTGAGGGAGCGCCGCGCTGTCGGAGGGTCAGTACTGAGGGAGCGCCGCACTGTCGGAGGGTCAGTACTGAGGGAGCGCCGCGCTGTCGCAGGGTCAGTACTGAGGGAGCGCCGCGCTGTCGCAGGGTCAGTACTGAGGGAGCGCCGCGCTGTCGCAGGGTCAGTACTGAGGGAGCGCCGCGCTGTCGGAGGGTCAGTACTGAGGGAGCGCCGCGCTGTCGGAGGGTCAGTACTGAGGGAGCGCCGCGCTGTCGGAGGGTCAGTACTGAGGGAGCGCCGCGCTTTCGGAGGGTCAGTACTGAGGGAGCGCCGCGCTGTCGGAGGGTCCGTGCCGAGGGAGTGCAAAGCGTGAATTAATCTGGTGTGCCCTGTTCTTGACCATCGCCGCCTCAGATACACGTTCGAGGAGGATCAGGACGAGCTGCCCGCCTGGTTTGTGGAGAATGACCAGAAGTACCGGCGGAGGCCCGTGCCCTTTGACCCCGCCATGGCCGCCGAGTTCCGCCAGCGCTGGAGAGAGATCAACGCTCGGCCCATCAAGAAAATCGCAGAGGCTAAAGCTCGGAAGAAGCGGAGGGTGAGTGGGCCGATCGGGGTGGGGGGAACGGCCGGACTGGGAGGCGGGGGGAGGGGGGGTGAAGGGTCACCTGTGTGTCGGCTTGGGGACCGGTGGGTGGGGGGTGAGAGTGGTGGGGGGGGGGTGGGGGGGGTGCGATTGTCTCAGGGGGTGGGGGTTTCTGTCTAGTGTCTGAGAGAGGGAGCGGGGCTGTCTGTCTAGTGTCTGAGGGAGGGAGAGGGGCTGTCTGTCTAGTCTCTGAGAGAGGGAGCGGGTCTGTCTGTCTAGTGTCTGAGAGGGAGAGGGGCTCTCTGTATAGTGTCTGGGGGGAGGGAGAGGGGCTGTCTGTATAGTGTCTGGGAGGGAGAGGGGCTGTCTGTCTAGTGTCTGGGAGGGAGAGGGGCTGTCTGTCTAGTGTCTGGGGGATGAGGGAGAGGGGCTGTCTGTCTAGTGTCTGGGGGATGAGGGAGAGGGGCTGTCTGTCTAGTGTCTGGGGGGAGGGAGAGGGGCTGTCTGTCTAGTGTCTGGGGGGAGGGAGAGGGGCTGTCTGTATAGTGTCAGAGAGGGAGCGGGGCTGTCTGTCTAGTGTCTGGGGGGAGGGAGAGGGGCTGTCTGTATAGTGTCAGAGAGGGAGCGGGGCTGTCTGTCTAGTGTCTGGGGGGAGGGAGAGGGGCTGTCTGTATAGTGTCTGGGGGGAGGGAGAGGGGCTGTCTGTCTAGTGTCTGGGTGTAGAGGGGCTGTCTGTCTAGTGTCTGGGGGGAGAGGGGCTGTCTGTCTAGTGTCTGGGGGGAGAGGGGCTGTCTGTCTAGTGTCTGGGGGGAGAGGGGCTGTCTGTCTAGTGTCTGGGGGGAGAGGGGCTGTCTGTCTAGTGTCTGGGGGGAGAGGGGCTGTCTGTCTAGTGTCTGGGGGGAGAGGGGCTGTCTGTCTAGTGTCTGGGGGGAGAGGGGCTGTCTGTCTAGTGTCTGGGGGGAGAGGGGCTGTCTGTCTAGTGTCTGGGGGGAGAGGGGCTGTCTGTCTAGTGTCTGGGGGGAGAGGGGCTGTCTGTCTAGTTTCTGGGGGGAGAGGGGCTGTCTGTCTAGTGTCTGGGGGGAGAGGGGCTGTCTGTCTAGTGTCTGGGGGGAGAGGGGCTGTCTGTCTAGTGTCTGGGGGGAGAGGGGCTGTCTGTATAGCGTCTGGGGGGAGAGGGGCTGTCTGTCTAGTGTCTGGGGGGGAGGGAGCGGGGCTGTCTGTATAGTGTCTGGGGGGAGAGGGGCTGTCTGTCTAGTGTCTGGGGGGGAGGGAGTGGGAATGTCTGTATAGTGTCTGGGGGGGAGGGAGTGGGGCTGTCTGTATAGTGTCTGGGGGGAGAGGGGCTGTCTGTATAGTGTCTGGGGGGAGGGAGAGGGGCTGTCTGTATAGTGTCTGGGGGGAGGGAGGGGGGCTGTCTGTATAGTGTCTGGGGGGAGGGAGGGGGGCTGTCTGTATAGTGTCTGGGGGGGAGGGAGTGGGTCTGTCTGTCTAGTGTCTGGGAGGAGGGAGAGGGGCTGTCTGTCTAGTGTCTGGGGGAGGGAGAGGGGCTGTCTGTATAGTGTCTGGGGGGAGGGAGAGGGGCTGTCTGTCTAGTGTCTGGGGGGAGGGAGAGGGGCTGTCTTTCTAGTGTCTGGGGGGAGGGAGAGGGGCTGTCTGCATAGTGTCAGGGGGGAGGGAGAGGGGCTGTCTGTCTAGTGTCTGGGGGAGGGAGAGGGGCTGTCTGTATAGCGTCTGCGGGGAGGGAGAGGTGCTGTCTGTCTAGTGTCTGGGGGGAGGGAGAGGGGCTGTCTGTCTAGTGTCTGGGGGAGGGAGAGGGGCTGTCTGTCTAGTGTCTGGGGGAGGGAGAGGGGCTGTCTGTATAGCGTCTGGGGGGAGGGAGAGGGGCTGTCTGTCTAGTGTCTGGGGGGAGAGGGGCTGTCTGTATAGCGTCTGGGGGGAGAGGGGCTGTCTGTCTAGTGTCTGGGGGGGAGGGAGCGGGGCTGTCTGTATAGTGTCTGGGGGGAGAGGGGCTGTCTGTCTAGTGTCTGGGGGGGAGGGAGTGGGAATGTCTGTATAGTGTCTGGGGGGGAGGGAGTGGGGCTGTCTGTATAGTGTCTGGGGGGAGAGGGGCTGTCTGTATAGTGTCTGGGGGGAGGGAGAGGGGCTGTCTGTATAGTGTCTGGGGGGAGGGAGGGGGGCTGTCTGTATAGTGTCTGGGGGGAGGGAGGGGGGCTGTCTGTATAGTGTCTGGGGGGGAGGGAGTGGGTCTGTCTGTCTAGTGTCTGGGAGGAGGGAGAGGGGCTGTCTGTCTAGTGTCTGGGGGGAGGGAGAGGGGCTGTCTGTATAGTGTCTGGGGGGAGGGAGAGGGGCTGTCTGTCTAGTGTCTGGGGGGAGGGAGAGGGGCTGTCTTTCTAGTGTCTGGGGGGAGGGAGAGGGGCTGTCTGCATAGTGTCAGGGGGGAGGGAGAGGGGCTGTCTGTCTAGTGTCTGGGGGAGGGAGGGGGCTGTCTGTATAGCGTCTGCGGGGAGGGAGAGGTGCTGTCTGTCTAGTGTCTGGGGGGAGGGAGAGGGGCTGTCTGTCTAGTGTCTGGGGGAGGGAGAGGGGCTGTCTGTCTAGTGTCTGGGGGAGGGAGAGGGGCTGTCTGTATAGCGTCTGGGGGGAGGGAGAGGGGCTGTCTGTATAGTGTCTGGGAGGGAGAGGGGCTGTCTGTCTAGTGTCTGGGGGATGAGGGAGAGGGGCTGTCTGTCTAGTGTCTGGGGGGAGGGAGAGGGGCTGTCTGTCTAGTGTCTGGGGGGATGGAGAGGGCCTGTCTGTCTAGTGTCTGGGGGGAGGGAGAGGGCTGTCTGTCTAGTGTCTGGGGGGAGGGAGAGGGGCTGTCTGTATAGTGTCTGGGGGGAGAGGGGCTGTCTGTCTAGTGTATGGGGGGAGGGAGAGGGGCTGTCTGTCTAGTGTCTGGGGGATGAGGGAGAGGGGCTGTCTGTCTAGTGTCTGGGGGGAGGGAGAGGGGCTGTCTGTCTAGTGTCTGGGGGGAGGGAGAGGGCTGTCTGTCTAGTGTCTGGGGGGAGGGAGAGGGGCTGTCTGTATAGTGTCTGGGGGGAGAGGGGCTGTCTGTCTAGTGTATGGGGGGAGGGAGAGGGGCTGTCTGTCTAGTGTCTGAGAGTGGGAGAGGGGCTGTCTGTCTAGTGTCTGGGGTATGAGGGAGAGGGGCTGGTCTGTATAGTGTCTGGGGGGAGAGGGGCTGTCTGTCTAGTGTATGGGGGGAGGGAGAGGGGCTGTCTGTCTAGTGTCTGAGAGTGGGAGAGGGGCTGTCTGTCTAGTGTCTGGGGTATGAGGGAGAGGGGCTGGTCTGTATAGTGTCTGGGGGGAGAGGGGCTGTCTGTCTAGTGTCTGGGGGGAGAGGGGCTGTCTGTCTAGTGTCTGGGGGGAGAGGGGCTGTCTGTCTAGTGTCTGGGGGGGAGAGGGTCTGTCTGTATAGTGTCTGGGGGGGAGAGGGGCTGTCTGTCTAGTGTCTGAGAGAGGGAGCGGGGCTGTCTGTCTGTCTGGAGGATGAGGG
This sequence comes from Carcharodon carcharias, assembly GCF_017639515.1. Lineage (NCBI taxonomy): Eukaryota > Metazoa > Chordata > Chondrichthyes > Lamniformes > Lamnidae > Carcharodon > Carcharodon carcharias. Next base: position 628,237 of record NC_054490.1, read on the forward strand.
AGAGGGGCTGTCTGTATAGTGTCTGAGAGAGGGAGCGGGGCTGTCTGTCTAGTGTCTGAGAGAGGGAGCGGGGCTGTCTGTCTAGTGTCTGGGGGATGAGGGAGATGGGCTGTCTGTCTAGTGTCTGGGGGATGAGGGAGAGGGGCTGTCTGTCTAGTGTCTGGGGGGGAGAGGGGCTGTCTGTATAGTGTCTGGGGGGGAGAGGGGCTGTCTGTATAGTGTCTGAGAGGGAGAGGGGCTGTGTGTATAGTGTCTGGGGGGAGGGAGACGGGCTGTCTGTCTAGTGTCTGGGGGGAGAGGGGCTGTCTGTCTAGTGTCTGGGGGGGAGAGGGGCTGTCTGTCTAGTGTCTGGGGGGAGAGGGGCTGTCTGTCTAGTGTCTGGGGGGAGAGGGGCTGTCTGTCTAGTGTCTGGGGGGAGAGGGGCTGTCTGTATAGCGTCTGGGGGGAGAGGGGCTGTCTGTCTAGTGTCTGGGGGGGAGGGAGCGGGGCTGTCTGTATAGTGTCTGGGGGGAGAGGGGCTGTCTGTCTAGTGTCTGGGCGGGAGGGAGTGGGAATGTCTGTATAGTGTCTGGGGGGGAGGGAGTGGGGCTGTCTGTATAGTGTCTGGGGGGAGAGGGGCTGTCTGTATAGTGTCTGGGGGGAGGGAGAGGGGCTGTCTGTATAGTGTCTGGGGGGAGGGAGGGGGGCTGTCTGTATAGTGTCTGGGGGGAGGGAGGGGGGCTGTCTGTATAGTGTCTGGGGGGGAGGGAGTGGGTCTGTCTGTCTAGTGTCTGGGAGGAGGGAGAGGGGCTGTCTGTCTAGTGTCTGGGGGGAGGGAGAGGGGCTGTCTGTATAGTGTCTGGGGGGAGGGAGAGGGGCTGTCTGTCTAGTGTCTGGGGGGAGGGAGAGGGGCTGTCTTTCTAGTGTCTGGGGGGAGGGAGAGGGGCTGTCTGCATAGTGTCAGGGGGGAGGGAGAGGGGCTGTCTGTCTAGTGTCTGGGGGAGGGAGAGGGGCTGTCTGTATAGCGTCTGCGGGGAGGGAGAGGTGCTGTCTGTCTAGTGTCTGGGGGGAGGGAGAGGGGCTGTCTGTCTAGTGTCTGGGGGAGGGAGAGGGGCTGTCTGTCTAGTGTCTGGGGGAGGGAGAGGGGCTGTCTGTATAGCGTCTGGGGGGAGGGAGAGGGGCTGTCTGTCTAGTGTCTGGGGGGAGAGGGGCTGTCTGTATAGCGTCTGGGGGGAGAGGGGCTGTCTGTCTAGTGTCTGGGGGGGAGGGAGCGGGGCTGTCTGTATAGTGTCTGGGGGGAGAGGGGCTGTCTGTCTAGTGTCTGGGGGGGAGGGAGTGGGAATGTCTGTATAGTGTCTGGGGGGGAGGGAGTGGGGCTGTCTGTATAGTGTCTGGGGGGAGAGGGGCTGTCTGTATAGTGTCTGGGGGGAGGGAGAGGGGCTGTCTGTATAGTGTCTGGGGGGAGGGAGGGGGGCTGTCTGTATAGTGTCTGGGGGGAGGGAGGGGGGCTGTCTGTATAGTGTCTGGGGGGGAGGGAGTGGGTCTGTCTGTCTAGTGTCTGGGGGGAGGGAGAGGGGCTGTCTGTATAGTGTCTGGGGGGAGGGAGAGGGGCTGTCTGTCTAGTGTCTGGGGGGAGGGAGAGGGGCTGTCTTTCTAGTGTCTGGGGGGAGGGAGAGGGGCTGTCTGCATAGTGTCAGGGGGGAGGGAGAGGGGCTGTCTGTCTAGTGTCTGGGGGAGGGAGAGGGGCTGTCTGTATAGCGTCTGCGGGGAGGGAGAGGTGCTGTCTGTCTAGTGTCTGGGGGGAGGGAGAGGGGCTGTCTGTCTAGTGTCTGGGGGAGGGAGAGGGGCTGTCTGTCTAGTGTCTGGGGGAGGGAGAGGGGCTGTCTGTATAGCGTCTGGGGGGAGGGAGAGGGGCTGTCTGTATAGTGTCTGGGAGGGAGAGGGGCTGTCTGTCTAGTGTCTGGGGGATGAGGGAGAGGGGCTGTCTGTCTAGTGTCTGGGGGGAGGGAGAGGGGCTGTCTGTCTAGTGTCTGGGGGGAGGGAGAGGGCCTGTCTGTCTAGTGTCTGGGGGGAGGGAGAGGGCTGTCTGTCTAGTGTCTGGGGGGAGGGAGAGGGGCTGTCTGTATAGTGTCTGGGGGGAGAGGGGCTGTCTGTCTAGTGTATGGGGGGAGGGAGAGGGGCTGTCTGTCTAGTGTCTGGGGGATGAGGGAGAGGGGCTGTCTGTCTAGTGTCTGGGGGGAGGGAGAGGGGCTGTCTGTCTAGTGTCTGGGGGGAGGGAGAGGGCTGTCTGTCTAGTGTCTGGGGGGAGGGAGAGGGGCTGTCTGTATAGTGTCTGGGGGGAGAGGGGCTGTCTGTCTAGTGTATGGGGGGAGGGAGAGGGGCTGTCTGTCTAGTGTCTGAGAGTGGGAGAGGGGCTGTCTGTCTAGTGTCTGGGGTATGAGGGAGAGGGGCTGGTCTGTATAGTGTCTGGGGGGAGAGGGGCTGTCTGTCTAGTGTATGGGGGGAGGGAGAGGGGCTGTCTGTCTAGTGTCTGAGAGTGGGAGAGGGGCTGTCTGTCTAGTGTCTGGGGTATGAGGGAGAGGGGCTGGTCTGTATAGTGTCTGGGGGGAGAGGGGCTGTCTGTCTAGTGTATGGGGGGAGGGAGAGGGGCTGTCTGTCTAGTGTCTGAGAGTGGGAGAGGGGCTGTCTGTCTAGTGTCTGGGGTATGAGGGAGAGGGGCTGGTCTGTATAGTGTCTGGGGGGAGAGGGGCTGTCTGTCTAGTGTCTGGGGGGAGAGGGGCTGTCTGTCTAGTGTCTGGGGGGGAGAGGGGCTGTCTGTATAGTGTCTGGGGGGGAGAGGGGCTGTCTGTCTAGTGTCTGAGAGAGGGAGCGGGGCTGTCTGTCTGTGGAGGATGAGGGAGAGGGGCTGTCTGTATAGTGTCTGAGAGAGGGAGCGGGGCTGTCTGTCTAGTGTCTGAGAGAGGGAGCGGGGCTGTCTGTCTAGTGTCTGGGGATGAGGGAGATGGGCTGTCTGTCTAGTGTCTGGGGGATGAGGGAGAGGGGCTGTCTGTCTAGTGTCTGGGGGGGAGAGGGGCTGTCTGTATAGTGTCTGGGGGGGAGAGGGGCTGTCTGTATAGTGTCTGAGAGGGAGAGGGGCTGTGTGTATAGTGTCTCGGGGGAGGGAGACGGGCTGTCTGTGTAGTGTCTGAGAGAGGGAGCGGGGCTGTCTGTATAGTGTCTGGGGGGGAGAGGGGCTGTCTGTCTAGTGTCTGGGGGGAGAGGGGCTGTCTGTCTAGTGTCTGAGTGGGAGAGGGGCTGTCTGTATAGTGTCTGAGTGGGAGAGGGTCTGTCTGTCTAGTGTCTGAGAGGGAGAGGGGCTGTCTGTCTAGTGTCTGAGAGGGAGAGGGGCTGTCTGTATAGTGTCTGAGAGAGGGAGCGGGGCTGTCTGTCTAGTGTCTGGGGGGGAGAGGGGCTGTCTGTCTAGTGTCTGAGAGAGGGAGAGGGGCTGTCTGTCTAGTGTCTGAGAGGGAGAGGGGCTGTCTGTCTAGTGTCTGAGAGGGAGAGGGGCTGTCTGTCTAGTGTCTGAGAGGGAGACGGGCTGTCTGTCTAGTGTCTGAGAGGGAGAGGGGCTGCCTGTCTAGTGTCTGAGAGAGGGAGCGGGGCTGCCTGTCTAGTGTCTGAGAGGGAGCGGGGCTGTCTGTCTAGTGTCTGAGAGAGGGAGCAGGGCTGTCTGTCTAGTGTCTGAGAGGGAGCGGGGCTGTCTGTCTAGTGTCTGAGAGAGGGAGCGGGGCTGTCTGTCTAGTGTCTGAGAGAGGGAGAGGGGCTGTCTGTCTAGTGTCTGAGAGAGGGAGAGGGGCTGTCTGTCTAGTTTCTGAGAGAGGGAGAGGGGCTGTCTGTATAGTGTCTGGGGGGAGGGAGAGGGGCTGTCTGTCTAGTGTCTGAGAGAGGGAGAGGGGCTGTCTGTATAGTGTCTGGGGGGAGGGAGAGGGGCTGTCTGTCTAGTGTCTGAGAGAGGGAGAGGGGCTGTCTGTATAGTGTCTGGGGGGAGGGAGAGGGGCTGTCTGTCTAGTGTCTGAGAGAGGGAGAGGGGCTGTCTGTCTAGTGTCTGAGAGAGGGAGAGGGGCTGTCTGTCTAGTGTCTGAGAGAGGGAGAGGGGCTGTCTTTCTAGTGTCTGGGGGGAGGGAGAGGGGCTGTCTGCATAGTGTCAGGGGGGAGGGAGAGGGGCTGTCTGTCTAGTGTCTGGGGGAGGGAGAGGGGCTGTCTGTATAGTGTCTGAGAGAGGGAGAGGGGCTGTCTGTATAGTGTCTGAGAGAGGGAGAGGGGCTGTCTGTCTAGTGTCTGGGGGGAGAGGGGCTGTCTGTCTAGTGTCTGGGGGGGAGAGGGGCTGTCTGTATAGTGTCTGGGGGGGAGAGGGGCTGTCTGTCTAGTGTCTGAGAGAGGGAGCGGGGCTGTCTGTCTGTCTGGAGGATGAGGGAGAGGGGCTGTCTGTATAGTGTCTGAGAGAGGGAGCGGGGCTGTCTGTCTAGTGTCTGAGAGAGGGAGCGGGGCTGTCTGTCTAGTGTCTGGGGGATGAGGGAGATGGGCTGTCTGTCTAGTGTCTGGGGGATGAGGGAGAGGGGCTGTCTGTCTAGTGTCTGGGGGGGAGAGGGGCTGTCTGTATAGTGTCTGGAGGGGAGAGGGGCTGTCTGTATAGTGTCTGAGAGGGAGAGGGGCTGTGTGTATAGTGTCTGGGGGGAGGGAGGCGGGCTGTCTGTGTAGTGTCAGAGAGGGAGCGGGGCTGTCTGTCTAGTGTCTGGGGGGGAGAGGGGCTGTCTGTCTAGTGTCTGGGGGGAGAGGGGCTGTCTGTCTAGTGTCTGAGAGGGAGAGGGGCTGTCTGTATAGTGTCTGAGTGGGAGAGGGGCTGTCTGTCTAGTGTCTGAGAGGGAGAGGGGCTGTCTGTCTAGTGTCTGAGAGAGGGAGAGGGGCTGTCTGTCTAGTGTCTGGGGGGGAGAGGGGCTGTCTGTCTAGTGTCTGAGAGAGGGAGAGGGGCTGTCTGTCTAGTGTCTGAGAGGGAGAGGGGCTGTCTGTCTAGTGTCTGAGAGGGAGAGGGGCTGTCTGTCTAGTGTCTGAGAGGGAGCAGGGCTGTCTGTCTAGTGTCTGAGAGAGGGAGCGGGGCTGTCTGTCTAGTGTCTGAGAGGGAGCGGGGCTGTCTGTCTAGTGTCTGAGAGAGGGAGAGGGGCTGTCTGTCTAGTGTCTGAGAGAGGGAGAGGGGCTGTCTGTCTAGTGTCTGAGAGAGGGAGAGTGGCTGTCTGTATAGTGTCTGAGAGAGGGAGCGGGGCTGTCTGTATGGTGTCTGGGGGGAGGGAGAGGGGCTGTCTGTCTAGAGTCTGAGAGAGGGAGAGGGGCTGTCTGTCTAGTGTCTGAGAGAGGGAGAGGGGCTGTCTGTCTAGTGTCTGAGAGAGGGAGAGGGGCTGTCTGTCTAGTGTCTGTGGGGAGGGAGAGGGGCTGTCTGTCTAGTGTCTGAGAGAGGGAGAGGGGCTGTCTGTCCAGTGTCTGAGAGAGGGAGTGGGGCTGTCTGTCTAGTGTCTGAGAGAGGGAGAGGGGCTGTCTGTATAGTGTCTGAGAGAGGGAGAGGGGCTGTCTGTCTAGTGTCTGAGAGAGGGAGAGGGGCTGTCTGTATAGTGTCTGGGGGTGAGAGAGTGGGGCTGTCTGTCTAGTGTCTGAGAGAGGGAGAGGGGCTGTCTGTCTAGTGTCTGAGAGAGGGAGAGGGGCTGTCTGTATAGTGTCTGGGGGGATGGAGAGGGGCTGTCTGTCTAGTGTCTGAGAGAGGGAGAGGGGCTGTCTGTCTAGTCTCTGAGAGAGGGAGAGGGGCTGTCTGTCTAGTGTCTGTGGGGAGGGAGAGGGGCTGTCTGTCTAGTGTCTGAGAGAGGGAGAAGGGCTGTCTGTCCAGTGTCTGAGAGAGGGAGTGGGGCTGTCTGTATAGTGTCTGAGAGAGGGAGAGGGGCTGTCTGTCTAGTGTCTGAGAGAGGGAGAGGGGCTGTCTGTATAGTGTCTGGGGGGAGGGAGAGGGGCTGTCTGTCTAGTGTCTGGGGGGAGAGGGGCTGTCTGTATAGTGATAAAAACAAAAAAACTGCGGATGCTGGAAATCCAAAACAAAAACAGAATTACCTGGAAAAACTCAGCAGGTCTGGCAGCATCGGCGGAGAAGAAAAGAGTTGACGTTTCGAGTCCTCATGACCCTTCGACCAAGTTCTGTCGAAGGGTCATGAGGACTCGAAACGTCAACTCTTTTCTTCTCCGCCGATGCTGCCAGACCTGCTGAGTTTTTCCAGGTAATTCTGTTTTTGTTCTGTCTGTATAGTGTCTGGGGGGGAGGGAGTGGGGCTGTCTGTATAGTGTCTGGGGGGAGGGAGAGGGGCTGTCTGTCTAGTGTCTGGGGGGAGGGAGAGGGGCTGTCTTTATAGTGTCTGGGGGGAGAGGGGCTGTCTGTATAGTGTCTGGGGGGAGGGAGAGTGGCTGTCTGTATGGTGTCTGGGGGGAGGGAGAGGGGCTGTCTTTATAGTGTCTGGGGGGAGAGGGGCTGTCTGTCTAGTGTCTGAGAGAGGGAGAGGGGCTGTCTGTCTAGTGTCTGAGAGAGGGAGAGGGGCTGTCTGTATAGTGTCTGGGGGGATGGAGAGGGGCTGTCTGTCTAGTGTCTGAGAGAGGGAGAGGGGCTGTCTGTCTAGTGTCTGAGAGAGGGAGAGGGGCTGTCTGTCTAGTGTCTGTGGGGAGGGAGAGGGGCTGTCTGTCTAGTGTCTGAGAGAGGGAGAGGGGCTGTCTGTATAGTGTCTGAGAGAGGGAGTGGGGCTGTCTGTATAGTGTCTGAGAGAGGGAGAGGGGCTGTCTGTCTAGTGTCTGAGAGAGGGAGAGGGGCTGTCTGTATAGTGTCTGGGGGGGAGAGAGTGGGGCTGTCTGTCTAGTGTCTGAGAGAGGGAGAGGGGCTGTCTGTCTAGTGTCTGAGAGAGGGAGAGGGGCTGTCTGTATAGTGTCTGGGGGGAGGGAGAGGGGCTGTCTGTATAGTGTCTGGGGGGAGGGAGAGGGGCTGTCTGTCTAGTGTCTGGGGGGAGAGGGGCTGTCTGTATAGTGTCTGGGGGGAGGGAGAGGGGCTGTCTGTCTAGTGTCTGGGGGGAGAGGGGCTGTCTGTATAGTGTCTGGGGGGAGGGAGAGGGGCTGTCTGTATAGTGTCTGGGGGGAGAGGGGCTGTCTGTCTAGTGTATGGGGGGAGGGAGAGGGGCTGTCTGTCTAGTGTCTGAGAGTGGGAGAGGGGCTGTCTGTCTAGTGTCTGGGGTATGAGGGAGAGGGGCTGGTCTGTATAGTGTCTGGGGGGAGAGGGGCTGTCTGTCTAGTGTATCGGGGAGGGAGAGGGGCTGTCTGTCTAGTGTCTGAGAGTGGGAGAGGGGCTGTCTGTCTAGTGTCTGGGGTATGAGGGAGAGGGGCTGGTCTGTATAGTGTCTGGGGGGAGAGGGGCTGTCTGTCTAGTGTCTGGGGGGGAGAGGGGCTGTCTGTCTAGTGTCTGGGGGGAGAGGGGCTGTCTGTCTAGTGTCTGGGGGGAGAGGGGCTGTCTGTCTAGTGTCTGGGGGGGAGAGGGGCTGTCTGTATAGTGTCTGGGGGGGAGAGGGGCTGTCTGTCTAGTGTCTGAGAGAGGGAGCGGGGCTGTCTGTCTGTCTGGAGGATGAGGGAGAGGGGCTGTCTGTATAGTGTCTGAGAGAGGGAGCGGGGCTGTCTGTCTAGTGTCTGAGAGAGGGAGCGGGGCTGTCTGTCTAGTGTCTGGGGGATGAGGGAGATGGGCTGTCTGTCTAGTGTCTGGGGGATGAGGGAGAGGGGCTGTCTGTCTAGTGTCTGGGGGGGAGAGGGGCTGTCTGTATAGTGTCTGGGGGGGAGAGGGGCTGTCTGTATAGTGTCTGAGAGGGAGAGGGGCTGTGTGTATAGTGTCTGGGGGGAGGGAGACGGGCTGTCTGTGTAGTGTCTGAGAGAGGGAGCGGGGCTGTCTGTATAGTGTCTGGGGGGGAGAGGGGCTGTCTGTCTAGTGTCTGGGGGGAGAGGGGCTGTCTGTCTAGTGTCTGAGAGGGAGAGGGGCTGTCTGTATAGTGTCTGAGTGGGAGAGGGGCTGTCTGTCTAGTGTCTGAGAGGGAGAGGGGCTGTCTGTCTAGTGTCTGAGAGGGAGAGGGGCTGTCTGTATAGTGTCTGAGAGAGGGAGAGGGGCTGTCTGTCTAGTGTCTGGGGGGGAGAGGGGCTGTCTGTCTAGTGTCTGAGAGAGGGAGAGGGGCTGTCTGTCTAGTGTCTGAGAGGGAGAGGGGCTGTCTGTCTAGTGTCTGAGAGGGAGACGGGCTGTCTGTCTAGTGTCTGAGAGGGAGAGGGGCTGCCTGTCTAGTGTCTGAGAGAGGGAGCGGGGCTGCCTGTCTAGTGTCTGAGAGGGAGCGGGGCTGTCTGTCTAGTGTCTGAGAGAGGGAGCAGGGCTGTCTGTCTAGTGTCTGAGAGGGAGCGGGGCTGTCTAGTGTCTGAGAGAGGGAGCGGGGCTGTCTGTCTAGTGTCTGAGAGAGGGAGAGGGGCTGTCTGTCTAGTGTCTGAGAGAGGGAGAGGGGCTGTCTGTCTAGTGTCTGAGAGAGGGAGAGTGGCTGTCTGTATAGTGTCTGAGAGAGGGAGCGGGGCTGTCTGTATAGTGTCTGGGGGGAGGGAGAGGGGCTGTCTGTCTAGTGTCTGAGAGAGGGAGAGGGGCTGTCTTTCTAGTGTCTGGGGGGAGGGAGAGGGGCTGTCTGCATAGTGTCAGGGGGGAGGGAGAGGGGCTGTCTGTCTATTGTCTGGGGGAGGGAGAGGGGCTGTCTGTATAGTGTCTGAGAGAGGGAGAGGGGCTGTCTGTATAGTGTCTGAGAGAGGGAGAGGGGCTGTCTGTCTAGTGTCTGGGGGGAGGGAGAGGGGCTGTCTGTCTAGTGTCTGGGGGAGGGAGAGGGGCTGTCTGTCTAGTGTCTGGGGGAGGGAGAGGGGCTGTCTGTATAGCGTCTGGGGGGAGGGAGAGGGGCTGTCTGTATAGTGTCTGGGAGGGAGAGGGGCTGTCTGTCTAGTGTCTGGGGGATGAGGGAGAGGGGCTGTCTGTCTAGTGTCTGGGGGGAGGGAGAGGGGCTGTCTGTCTAGTGTCTGGGGGGAGGGAGAGGGCCTGTCTGTCTTGTGTCTGGGGGGAGGGAGAGGGCTGTCTGTCTAGTGTCTGGGGGGAGGGAGAGGGGCTGTCTGTATAGTGTCTGGGGGGAGAGGGGCTGTCTGTCTAGTGTATGGGGGGAGGGAGAGGGGCTGTCTGTCTAGTGTCTGGGGGATGAGGGAGAGGGGCTGTCTGTCTAGTGTCTGGGGGGAGGGAGAGGGCTGTCTGTCTAGTGTCTGGGGGGAGGGAGAGGGGCTGTCTGTATAGTGTCTGGGGGGAGAGGGGCTGTCTGTCTAGTGTATGGGGGGAGGGAGAGGGGCTGTCTGTCTAGTGTCTGAGAGTGGGAGAGGGGCTGTCTGTCTAGTGTCTGGGGTATGAGGGAGAGGGGCTGGTCTGTATAGTGTCTGGGGGGAGAGGGGCTGTCTGTCTAGTGTATGGGGGGAGGGAGAGGGGCTGTCTGTCTAGTGTCTGAGAGTGGGAGAGGGGCTGTCTGTCTAGTGTCTGGGGTATGAGGGAGAGGGGCTGGTCTGTATAGTGTCTGGGGGGAGAGGGGCTGTCTGTCTAGTGTCTGGGGGGAGAGGGGCTGTCTGTCTAGTGTCTGGGGGGGGAGAGGGGCTGTCTGTATAGTGTCTGGGGGGGAGAGGGGCTGTCTGTCTAGTGTCTGAGAGAGGGAGCGGGGCTGTCTGTCTGTCTGGAGGATGAGGGAGAGGGGCTGTCTGTATAGTGTCTGAGAGAGGGAGCGGGGCTGTCTGTCTAGTGTCTGAGAGAGGGAGCGGGGCTGTCTGTCTAGTGTCTGGGGGATGAGGGAGATGGGCTGTCTGTCTAGTGTCTGGGGCATGAGGGAGAGGGGCTGTCTGTCTAGTGTCTGGGGGGGAGAGGGGCTGTCTGTATAGTGTCTGGGGGGGAGAGGGGCTGTCTGTATAGTGTCTGAGAGGGAGAGGGGCTGTCTGTATAGTGTCTGAGAGGGAGAGGGGCTGTGTGTATAGTGTCTGAGTGGGAGAGGGGCTGTCTGTCTAGTGTCTGAGAGGGAGAGGGGCTGTCTGTCTAGTGTCTGAGAGGGAGAGGGGCTGTCTGTATAGTGTCTGAGAGAGGGAGAGGGGCTGTCTGTCTAGTGTCTGGGGGGGAGAGGGGCTGTCTGTCTAGTGTCTGAGAGAGGGAGAGGGGCTGTCTGTCTAGTGTCTGAGAGGGAGAGGGGCTGTCTGTCTAGTGTCTGAGAGGGAGAGGGGCTGTCTGTCTAGTGTCTGAGAGGGAGCGGGGCTGTCTGTCTAGTGTCTGAGAGAGGGAGAGGGGCTGTCTGTCTAGTGTCTGAGAGAGGGAGAGTGGCTGTCTGTATAGTGTCTGAGAGAGGGAGCGGGGCTGTCTGTATAGTGTCTGGGGGGAGGGAGAGGGGCTGTCTGTCTAGTGTCTGAGAGAGGGAGAGGGGCTGTCTGTATAGTGTCTGGGGGGAGGGAGAGGGGCTGTCTGTCTAGTGTCTGAGAGAGGGAGAGGGGCTGTCTGTCTAGTGTCTGAGAGAGGGAGAGGGGCTGTCTGTCTAGTGTCTGTGGGGAGGGAGAGGGGCTGTCTGTCTAGTGTCTGAGAGAGGGAGAGGGGCTGTCTGTCCAGTGTCTGAGAGAGGGAGTGGGGCTGTCTGTCTAGTGTCTGAGAGAGGGAGAGGGGCTGTCTGTATAGTGTCTGAGAGAGGGAGAGGGGCTGTCTGTCTAGTGTCTGAGAGAGGGAGAGGGGCTGTCTGTATAGTGTCTGGGGGTGAGAGAGTGGGGCTGTCTGTCTAGTGTCTGAGAGAGGGAGAGGGGCTGTCTGTCTAGTGTCTGAGAGAGGGAGAGGGGCTGTCTGTATAGTGTCTGGGGGGATGGAGAGGGGCTGTCTGTCTAGTGTCTGAGAGAGGGAGAGGGGCTGTCTGTCTAGTGTCTGAGAGAGGGAGAGGGGCTGTCTGTCTAGTGTCTGTGGGGAGGGAGAGGGGCTGTCTGTCTAGTGTCTGAGAGAGGGAGAGGGGCTGTCTGTCCAGTGTCTGAGAGAGGGAGTGGGGCTGTCTGTATAGTGTCTGAGAGAGGGAGAGGGGCTGTCTGTCTAGTGTCTGAGAGAGGGAGAGTGGCTGTCTGTATAGTGTCTGGGGGGGAGAGAGTGGGGCTGTCTGTCTAGTGTCTGAGAGAGGGAGAGGGGCTGTCTGTCTAGTGTCTGAGAGAGGGAGAGGGGCTGTCTGTATAGTGTCTGGGGGGAGGGAGCGGGGCTGTCTGTCTAGTGTCTGGGGGGAGAGGGGCTGTCTGTATAGTGATAAAAACAAAAAAACTGCGGATGCTGGAAATCCAAAACAAAAACAGAATTACCTGGAAAAACTCAGCAGGTCTGGCAGCATCGGCGGAGAAGAAAAGAGTTGACGTTTCGAGTCCTCATGACCCTTCGACCAAGTTCTGTCGAAGGGTCATGAGGACTCGAAACGTCAACTCTTTTCTTCTCCGCCGATGCTGCCAGACCTGCTGAGTTTTTCCAGGTAATTCTGTTTTTGTTCTGTCTGTATAGTGTCTGGGGGGGAGGGAGTGGGGCTGTCTGTATAGTGTCTGGGGGGAGGGAGAGGGGCTGTCTGTCTAGTGTCTGGGGGGAGGGAGAGGGGCTGTCTTTATAGTGTCTGGGGGGAGAGGGGCTGTCTGTATAGTGTCTGGGGGGAGGGAGAGTGGCTGTCTGGTGTCTGGGGGGAGGGAGAGGGGCTGTCTTTATAGTGTCTGGGGGGAGAGGGGCTGTCTGTCTAGTGTCTGAGAGAGGGAGAGGGGCTGTCTGTCTAGTGTCTGAGAGAGGGAGAGGGGCTGTCTGTCTAGTGTCTGGGGGGAGGGAGAGGGGCTGTCTTTATAGTGTCTGGGGGGAGAGGGGCTGTCTGTATAGTGTCTGGGGGGAGGGAGAGTGGCTGTCTGTATGGTGTCTGGGGGGAGGGAGAGGGGCTGTCTTTATAGTGTCTGGGGGGAGAGGGGCTGTCTGTCTAGTGTCTGAGAGAGGGAGAGGGGCTGTCTGTCTAGTGTCTGAGAGAGGGAGAGGGGCTGTCTGTATAGTGTCTGGGGGGATGGAGAGGGGCTGTCTGTCTAGTGTCTGAGAGAGGGAGAGGGGCTGTCTGTCTAGTGTCAGAGAGGGAGAGGGGCTGTCTGTCTAGTGTCTGTGGGGAGGGAGAGGGGCTGTCTGTCTAGTGTCTGAGAGAGGGAGAGGGGCTGTCTGTATAGTGTCTGAGAGAGGGAGTGGGGCTGTCTGTATAGTGTCTGAGAGAGGGAGAGGGGCTGTCTGTCTAGTGTCTGAGAGAGGGAGAGGGGCTGTCTGTATAGTGTCTGGGGGGGAGAGAGTGGGGCTGTCTGTCTAGTGTCTGAGAGAGGGAGAGGGGCTGTCTGTCTAGTGTCTGAGAGAGGGAGAGGGGCTGTCTGTATAGTGTCTGGGGGGAGGGAGAGGGGCTGTCTGTATGGTGTCTGGGGGGAGGGAGAGGGGCTGTCTTTATAGTGTCTGGGGGGAGAGGGGCTGTCTGTATAGTGTCTGGGGGGAGGGAGAGGGGCTGTCTGTATAGTGTCTGGGGGGAGGGAGAGGGGCTGTCTTTATAGTGTCTGGTGGTAGAGGGGCTGTCTGTATAGTGTCTGGGGGTAGAGGGGCTGTCTGTATAGTGTCTGGGGGTAGAGGGGCTGTCTGTATAGTGTCTGGGGGTAGAGGGGCTGTCTGTATAGTGTCTGGGGCGAGAGGGGCTGTCTGTATAGTGTCTGGGGCGAGAGGGGCTGTCTGTCTAGTGTCTGGGGGGAGAGGGGCTGTCTGTCTAGTGTCTGGGGGGAGAGGGGCTGTCTGTCTAGTGTCTGGGGGGAGAGGGGCTGTCTGTCTAGTGTCTGGGGGGAGAGGGGCTGTCTGTCTAATGTCTGGGGGGGAGGGTGGGGGGCTGTCTGTATAGTGTCTGGGGGGGAGGGAGAGGGGCTGTGTGTATAGTGTCTGGGGGGAGAGGGGCTGTCTGTCTAGTGTCTGGGGGGGAGGGAGTGGGGCTGTCTGTCTAGTGTCTGGGGGGGAGGGAGTGGGGCTGTCTGTATAGTGTCTGGGGGGGAGGGAGTGGGGCTGTCTGTATAGTGTCTGGGGGGAGGGAGAGGGGCTGTCTGTATAGTGTCTGGGGGGAGGGGGCTGTCTGTATAGTGTCTGGGGGGAGAGGGGCTGTCTGTATAGTGTCTGGGGGGAGAGGGGCTGTCTGTATAGTGTCTGGGGGGAGAGGGGCTGTCTGTATAGTGTCTGGGGGGAGAGGGGCCGTCTTTATAGTGTCTGGGGGGAGAGGGGCTGTCTGTATAGTGTCTGGGGGGAGGGAGAGGGGCTGTCTGTATAGTGTCTGGGGGGAGGGAGAGGGGCTGTCTGTATAGTGTCTGGGGGGAGGGGCTGTCTGTATAGTGTCTGGGAGGGAGAGGGGCTGTCTGTATAGTGTCTGGGGGGAGGGAGAGGGGCTGTCTGTATAGTGTCTGGGGGGAGGGAGAGGGGCTGTCTGTATAGTGTCTGGGGGGAGGGAGAGGGGCTGTCTGTATAGTGTCTGGGGGAAGGGAGAGGGGCTGTCTGTATAGTGTCTGGGAGGGAGAGGGGCTGTCTGTCTAGTGTCTAGGGTGAGGGAGAGGGGCTGTCTGTCTAGTGTCTAGGGTGAGGGAGAGGGGCTGTCTGTCTAGTGTCTGGGAGGGAGAGGGGCTGTCTGTCTAGTGTCTGGGAGGGAGAGGGGCTGTCTGTATAGTGTCTGGGAGGGAGGGAGTGGGGCTGTCTGTCTAGTGTCTGGGAGGGAGAGGGGCTGTCTGTCTAGTGTCTGGGAGGGAGAGGGGCTGTCTGTATAGTGTCTGGGAGGGAGGGAGTGGGGCTGTCTGTATAGTGTCTGGGAGGGAGGGAGTGGGGCTGTCTGTATAGTGTCTGGGGGGAGAGGGGCTGTCTGTCTAGTGTCTGGGGGGGAGGGAGTGGGGCTGTCTGTGTAGTGTCTGGGGGGGAGGGAGTGGGGCTGTCTGTATAGTGTCTGGGGGGGAGGGAGTGGGGCTGTCTGTATAGTGTCTGGGGGGAGGGAGAGGGGCTGTCTGTATAGTGTCTGGGGGGAGAGGGGCTGTCTGTATAGTGTCTGGGGGGAGAGGGGCTGTCTGTATAGTGTCTGGGGGGAGAGGGGCTGTCTGTATAGTGTCTGGGGGGAGAGGGGCTGTCTGTATAGTGTCTGGGGGGAGAGGGGCTGTCTGTATAGTGTCTGGGGGGAGAGGGGCTGTCTGTATAGTGTCTGGGGGGAGGGTGAGGGGCTGTCTGTATAGTGTCTGGGGGGAGGGAGAGGGGCTGTCTGTATAGTGTCTGGGGGGAGGGAGAGGGGCTGTCTGTATAGTGTCTGGGGGGAGGGAGAGGGGCTGTCTGTATAGTGTCTGGGGGGAGGGGCTGTCTGTATAGTGTCTGGGGGGAGGGAGAGGGGCTGTCTGTATAGTGTCTGGGGGGAGGGAGAGGGGCTGTCTGTATAGTGTCTGGGGGGAGGGAGAGGGGCTGTCTGTATAGTGTCTGGGGGGAGGGAGAGGGGCTGTCTGTATAGTGTCTGGGGGAAGGGAGAGGGGCTGTCTGTATAGTGTCTGGGAGGGAGAGGGGCTGTCTGTCTAGTGTCTAGGGTGAGGGAGAGGGGCTGTCTGTCTAGTGTCTGGGAGGGAGAGGGGGCTGTCTGTCTAGTGTCTGGGAGGGAGAGGGGCTGTCTGTATAGTGTCTGGGAGGGAGGGAGTGGGGCTGTCTGTCTAGTGTCTGGGAGGGAGAGGGGCTGTCTGTCTAGTGTCTGGGAGGGAGAGGGGCTGTCTGTATAGTGTCTGGGAGGGAGGGAGTGGGGCTGTCTGTATAGTGTCTGGGAGGGAGGGAGTGGGGCTGTCTGTATAGTGTCTGGGGGGAGAGGGGTTGTCTGTCTAGTGTCTGGGGGGGAGGGAGTGAGGCTGTCTGTATAGTGTCTGGTGGGAGAGGGGCAGTCTGTCTAGTGTCTGGGGGGGATGGAGTGGCGCTGTCTGTATAGTGTCTGGGGGGAGTGGGGCTGTCTGTATAGTGTCTGGGGGGAGAGGGGCTGTCTGTATAGCGTCTGGGAGGGAGAGGGGCTGTCTGTATAGCGTCTGGGAGGGAGAGGGGCTGTCTGTATAGTGTCTGGGGGGAGGGAGAGGGGCTGTCTGTATAGTGTCTGGGAGGGAGAGGGGCTGTCTGTATAGTGTCTGGGAGGGAGAGGGGCTGTCTGTATAGTGTCTGGGAGGGAGAAGGGCTGTCTGTATAGTGTCTGGGAGGGAGAGGGGCTGTCTCTATAGTGTTTGGGAGGGAGAGGGGCTGTCTGTCTAGTGTCTGGGAGGGAGAGGGGCTGTCTGTCTAGTGTCTGGGAGGGAGAGGGGCTGTCTGTATAGTGTCTGTGGTGGGGGGGAGGTGAAGTCTTCACTCCCCCCCCCGTGGTCGGACCTTCTCTCCCGCTGAAACCCGTGTCTGTCTCTCTCGCTCCTGCAGCAACTGAAGAAAATGGAACAAGCCAGGAAGAAAGCAGAGGCCGTGGTCAACACCGTCGATATCTCTGAGCGTGAGAAAGTGGCTCAGATGAAGAGGTAACGTCTTATACCGGTCACTCACTGACCGCCCGACAGTGCGGCCCTGTCACTGTCACTGACCCCCCGACAGTGCGGCCCTGTCACTGTCACTGACCCCCCGACAGTGCGGCCCTGTCACTGTCACTGACCCCCCGACAGTGCGGCCCTGTCACTGACCCCCCGACAGTGCGGCCCTGTCACTGTCACTGACCCCCCGACAGTGCGGCCCTGTCACTGTCACTGACCCCCCGACAGTGCGGCCCTGTCACTGTCACTGTCACTGACCGCCCGACAGTGCGCCCCTGTCACTGTCACTGTTACTGACCGCCCGACAGTGCGGCCCTGTCACTGTCGCTCGCTGACCGCCCGACAGTGCGGCCCTGTCACTGTCGCTCGCTGACCGCCCGACAGTGCGGCCCTGTCACTGTCGCTCGCTGACCGCCCGACAGTGCGGCCCTGTCACTGTCGCTCGCTGACCGCCCGACAGTGCGGCCCTGTCACTGTCGCTCGCAGACCGCCCGACAGTGCGGCCCTGTCACTGTCGCTCGCTGACCCCCCCGACAGTGCGGCCCTGTCACTGTCACTGTCACTGACACCCCGACAGTGCGGCCCTGTCACTGTCACTGACCGCCCGACAGTGCGGCCCTGTCACTGTCACTGTCACTGACCGCCCGACAGTGCGGCCCTGTCACTGTCACTGTCACTGACCGCCCGACAGTGCGGCCCTGTCACTGTCACTGTCACTGACCGCCCGATAGTGCGGCCCTGTCACTGTCGCTCGCTGACCCCCCGACAGTGCGGCCCTGTCCCTGTCGCTCGCTGACCCCCCGACAGTGCGGCCCTGTCACTGTCACTGACCCCCCGACAGTGCGGCCCTGTCACTGTCACTGTCACTGACCCCCCGACAGTGCGGCCCTGTCACTGACCCCCCGACAGTGCGGCCCTGTCACTGACCCCCCGACAGTGCGGCCCTGTCACTGACCCCCCGACAGTGCGGCCCTGTCACTGACCCCCCGACAGTGCGGCCCTGTCACTGACCCCCCGACAGTGCGGCCCTGTCACTGACCCCCCGACAGTGCGGCCCTGTCACTGACCCCCCGACAGTGCGGCCCTGTCACTGACCCCCCGACAGTGCGGCCCTGTCACTGACCCCCCGACAGTGCGGCCCTGTCACTGACCCCCCGACAGTGCGGCCCTGTCACTGACCCCCCGACAGTGCGGCCCTGTCACTGACCCCCCGACAGTGCGGCCCTGTCACTGACCCCCCGACAGTGCGGCCCTGTCACTGACCCCCCGACAGTGCGGCCCTGTCACTGACCCCCCGACAGTGCGGCCCTGTCACTGACCCCCCGACAGTGCGGCCCTGTCACTGACCCCCCGACAGTGCGGCCCTGTCACTGACCCCCCGACAGTGCGGCCCTGTCACTGACCCCCCGACAGTGCGGCCCTGTCACTGACCCCCCCGACAGTGCGGCCCTGTCACTGACCCCCCGACAGTGCGGCCCTGTCACTGACCCCCCGACAGTGCGGCCCTGTCACTGACCCCCCGACAGTGCGGCCCTGTCACTGACCCCCCGACAGTGCGGCCCTGTCACTGACCCCCCGACAGTGCGGCCCTGTCACTGACCCCCCGACAGTGCGGCCCTGTCACTGACCCCCCGACAGTGCGGCCCTGTCACTGACCCCCCGACAGTGCGGCCCTGTCACTGACCCCCCGACAGTGCGGCCCTGTCACTGACCCCCCGACAGTGCGGCCCTGTCACTGACCCCCCGACAGTGCGGCCCTGTCACTGACCCCCCGACAGTGCGGCCCTGTCACTGACCCCCCGACAGTGCGGCCCTGTCACTGACCCCCCGACAGTGCGGCCCTGTCACTGACCCCCCGACAGTGCGGCCCTGTCACTGACCCCCCGACAGTGCGGCCCTGTCACTGACCCCCCGACAGTGCGGCCCTGTCACTGACCCCCCGACAGTGCGGCCCTGTCACTGACCCCCCGACAGTGCGGCCCTGTCACTGACCCCCCGACAGTGCGGCCCTGTCACTGACCCCCCGACAGTGCGGCCCTGTCACTGACCCCCCGACAGTGCGGCCCTGTCACTGACCCCCCGACAGTGCGGCCCTGTCACTGACCCCCCGACAGTGCGGCCCTGTCACTGACCCCCCGACAGTGCGGCCCTGTCACTGACCCCCCGACAGTGCGGCCCTGTCACTGACCCCCCGACAGTGCGGCCCTGTCACTGACCCCCCGACAGTGCGGCCCTGTCACTGACCCCCCGACAGTGCGGCCCCTGTCACTGACCCCCCGACAGTGCGGCCCTGTCACTGACCCCCCGACAGTGCGGCCCTGTCACTGACCCCCCGACAGTGCGGCCCTGTCACTGACCCCCCGACAGTGCGGCCCTGTCACTGACCCCCCGACAGTGCGGCCCTGTCACTGACCCCCCGACAGTGCGGCCCTGTCACTGACCCCCCGACAGTGCGGCCCTGTCACTGACCCCCCGACAGTGCGGCCCTGTCACTGACCCCCCGACAGTGCGGCCCTGTCACTGACCCCCCGACAGTGCGGCCCTGTCACTGACCCCCCGACAGTGCGGCCCTGTCACTGACCCCCCGACAGTGCGGCCCTGTCACTGACCCCCCGACAGTGCGGCCCTGTCACTGACCCCCCGACAGTGCGGCCCTGTCACTGACCCCCCGACAGTGCGGCCCTGTCACTGACCCCCCGACAGTGCGGCCCTGTCACTGACCCCCCGACAGTGCGGCCCTGTCACTGACCCCCCGACAGTGCGGCCCTGTCACTGACCCCCCGACAGTGCGGCCCTGTCACTGACCCCCCGACAGTGCGGCCCTGTCACTGACCCCCCGACAGTGCGGCCCTGTCACTGACCCCCCGACAGTGCGGCCCTGTCACTGTCACTGTCGCTCGCTGACCCCTGACCCTGCAGCCTTGGTAACTCTCCCCTCTCCCTCCTCCCCCTCCCCCCTGCAGCATCTACAGGAAGGCCGGAGTCAAGGAGAAACGCGAGGTGACCTACCTCGTGGCCAAGAAAGGCGCCGGCCGCAAAGTCCGCCGTCCGGCCGGGGTCAAGGGTCAGTTCCGGGTGGTGGACCGCAGGATGAAGAAGGACACGAGGAAGATGGCCAAGGACGGAACGGCCAAAGGGAAGAGGAGGGGCAAGTAGGAGGTGTCACCTCCCCCCCCCACACCAACCCAAACCTCCGGAAGGTTCTCTCTCCGCCTCCACCTCCTGTTGAGGAAGCGATTTCACCCCCCCGCCCCCCCACCCCCGAGAGAAAACGTTCCTCCTCATCTCTGTCCTCAGTGGATGACCCCTTACTTTTAAACTGTGACCCCCTCCCCCCTCTCCAACCCTTTGACCTCCCTCGACACCTCGGTCCGCTCGTCCCTCAACTCCCGACACTCGAGGGACGAGGCTGGTCTCCCCCTCGCAACCCAACCCCTTACCTCATGCCTTCCTGCAGCCCCTTCTCTATGATCGTCACACCACCCCCCCCCCCCACCCCCCAACACCCCCTCGGTGGCTCCCAGACCCCCCCCCCCCCCCCTCTTTGTGAGGCTTCAGCTGCCCGCGGAGAGAGAGGGAGGGAGGGGGAGGCGGGGCGGAGTGAATGACCAGGGTCAGGCTCCGGCCCTGCGACCAGCTGGTCTCCGTTGGGATGCTCAGTTCCCTTCCTGGAGACCCACCCACCCCACTCCCTCTCTCCCCTCCACCCCACTCCCCTCCACCCCACTCCCTCTCTCTCTCCTCCCTCCGCCCCACTCCCTCTCTCCCCTCCACCCCACTCCCCTCCACCCCACTCCCTCTCTCTCTCCTCCCTCCGCCCCACTCCCTCTCTCCCCTCCGCCCCACTCCCTCTCTCCCCTCCGCCCCACTCCCTCTCTCCCCTCCGCCCCACTCCCTCTCTCCCCTCCGCCCCACTCCCTCTCTCCCCTCCGCCCCACTCCCTCTCTCCCCTCCGCCCCACTCCCTCTCTCCCCTCCGCCCCACTCCCTCTCTCTCCTCCCTCCGCCCCACTCCCTCGCTCCCCTCCACCCCACTCCCTCTCCTCCCTCCACCCCACTGCCTCTCTCTCCTCCCTCCGCCCCACTCCCTCTCTCTCCTCCGCCCCACTCCCTCTATCTCTCTCTCCTCCACCTCTATCTCTCTCCCCTCCACCTCTATCTCTCCTCCCTCCACCCCACTCCCTCTCTCTCCTCCCTCCGCCCCACTCCCTCTCTCTCCTCCCTCCGCCCCACTCCCTCTCTCCCCTCCGCCCCACTCCCTCTCTCTCCTCCGCCTCACTCCCTCTCTCTCCTCCGCCCCACTCCCTCTCTCTCCTCCGCCCCACTCCCTCTCTCTCCTCCCTCCGCCCCACTCCCTCTCTCTCCTCCGCCCCACTCCCTCTATCTCTCTCCCCTCCACCTCTATCTCTCTCCACCCCACTCCCTCTATCTCTCTCTCCTCCGCCCCACTCCCTCTATCTCTCTCCCCTCCACCTCTATCTCCTCCGCCCCACTCCCTCTATCTCTCTCCCCTCCACCTCTATCTCCCTCCGCCCCACTCCCTCCATCTCTCTCCCCTCCGCCCCACTCCCTCTATCTCTCCTCCCTCCACCCCACTCCCTCTATCTCTCCTCCCTCCGCCCCACTCCCTCTATCTCTCCTCCCCTCCACCCCACTCCCTCTATCTCTCCTCCCTCCGCCCCACTCCCTCTATCTCTCCTCCCTCCGCCCCACTCCCTCTATCTCTCTCCCCTCCGCCCCACTCCCTCTATCTCTCTCCCCTCCGCCCCACTCCCTCTATCTCTCCTCCCTCCGCCCCACTCCCTCTATCTCTCCTCCCTCCGCCCCACTCCCTCTATCTCTCCTCCGCCTCACTCCCTCTCTCTCCTCCCCTCCACCCCACTCCCTCTCTCTCCTCCCTCCACCCCACTCCCTCTATCTCTCCTCCCTCCGCCCCACTCCCTCTATCTCTCCTCCCTCCACCCCACTCCCTCTATCTCTCTCCCCTCCGCCCCACTCCCTCTATCTCTCTCCCCTCCACCCCACTCCCCCTCTCTCCTCCCTCCACCCCACTCCCTCTATCTCTCCTCCCTCCACCCCACTCCCTCTATCTCTCCTCCCTCCACCCCACTCCCTCTATCTCTCTCCCCTCCACCCCACTCCCTCTATCTCTCCTCCCTCTGCCCCACTCCCTCTATCTCTCCTCCCTCCACCCCACTCCCTCTATCTCTCTCCCCTCCACCCCACTCCCTCTATCTCTCCTCCCTCTGCCCCACTCCCTCTATCTCTCCTCCCTCCACCCCACTCCCTCTATCTCTCCTCCCTCCACCCCACTCCCTCTATCTCTCCTCCCTCCACCCCACTCCCTCTATCTCTCCTCCCTCCACCCCACTCCCTCTATCTCTCCTCCCTCCGCCCCACTCCCTCCATCTCTCCTCCCTCCGCCCCACTCCCTCTATCTCTCCTCCCTCCACCCCACTCCCTCTATCTCTCT
This sequence comes from Carcharodon carcharias, assembly GCF_017639515.1. Taxonomy (NCBI): domain Eukaryota; kingdom Metazoa; phylum Chordata; class Chondrichthyes; order Lamniformes; family Lamnidae; genus Carcharodon; species Carcharodon carcharias. Next base: position 649,372 of record NC_054490.1, read on the forward strand.
CCCCTCCGCCCCACTCCCTCCATCTCTCTCCCCTCCGCCCCACTCCCTCTATCTCTCCTCCCTCCACCCCACTCCCTCTGTCTCTCCTCCCTCCGCCCCACTCCCTCTATCTCTCTCCCCTCCGCCCCACTCCCTCTATCTCTCCTCCCTCCACCCCACTCCCTCTATCTCTGCTCCCTCCACCCCACTCCCTCTATCTCTCCTCCCTCCGCCCCACTCCCTCTATCTCTCCTCCCTCCGCCCCACTCCCTCTATCTCTCCTCCCTCCACCCCACTCCCTCTATCTCTCCTCCCTCCGCCCCACTCCCTCTATCTCTCCTCCCTCCACCCCACTCCCTCTATCTTTCCTCCCTCCGCCCCACTCCCTCTATCTCTCCTCCCTCCACCCCACTCCCTCTATCTCTCTCCCCTCCGCCCCACTCCCTCCATCTCTCTCCCCTCCGCCCCACTCCCTCTATCTCTCCTCCCTCCACCCCACTCCCTCTATCTCTCCTCCCTCCGCCCCACTCCCTCTATCTCTCTCCCCTCCGCCCCACTCCCTCTATCTCTCTCCCCTCCACCCCACTCCCTCTCTCTCCTCCCTCCGCCCCACTCCCTCTCTCCTCCCTCCACCCCACTCCCTCTATCTCTCCTCCCTCCACCCCACTCCCTCTATCTCTCCTCCCTCCACCCCACTCCCTCTATCTCTCTCCCCTCCACCCCACTCCCTCTATCTCTCCTCCCTCCGCCCCACTCCCTCTATCTCTCCTCCCTCCACCCCACTCCCTCTATCTCTCCTCCCTCCACCCCACTCCCTCTATCTCTCCTCCCTCCACCCCACTCCCTCTATCTCTCCTCCCTCCACCCCACTCCCTCTATCTCTCCTCCCTCCACCCCACTCCCTCTATCTCTCCTCCCTCCGCCCCACTCCCTCCATCTCTCCTCCCTCCGCCCCACTCCCTCTATCTCTCCTCCCTCCACCCCACTCCCTCTATCTCTCTCCCCTCCGCCCCACTCCCTGCATCTCTCTCTGCCCTCCGTCCCACTCCCTCCATCTCTCCTCCCTCCGCCCCACTCCCTCTATCTCTCCTCCCTCCGCCCCACTCCCTCTATCTCTCCTCCCTCCACCCCACTCCCTCTATCTCTCCTCCCTCCGCCCCACTCCCTCTATCTCTCCTCCCTCCGCCCCACTCCCTCCATCTCTCTCCCCTCCGCCCCACTCCCTCCATCTCTCTCCCCTCCGCCCCACTCCCTCTATCTCTCTCCCCTCCGCCCCACTCCCTCTATCTCTCTCCCCTCCGCCCCACTCCCTCCATCTCTCTCCCCTCCGCCCCACTCCCTCCATCTCTCTCCCCTCCGCCCCACTCCCTCTATCTCTTCTCCCTCCGCCCCACTCCCTCTCTCTCCCCTCCACCCCGCTCTACCCCCCCCTCACCCACGTGACAGGATTCCACGAGCTCCCCCCCACACTGGGGCCAGTGAAACAGCCGAGCGCCCGCTGAATGACGAGGGCCCTGAGACTCGCCTCTCCACACGTCTCAAAGCTTCGACCGACCGGACCGGACACTGAGGGCGACCTTTAACCCCCCGCCTGTCCGGCGGACCGGACCAGAACCTCCCCCCCCCCACCACCACAATCCCCAGGAGATGATGTCCGGTGGTGAGTGGGGGTGGGGGGGGGGTGCGGCAGAGAAGGAGCATCTGAAAGACTTTTGTGTATTTTGTAAAGAGAAGAGTTTTATACTTCTATGTACGAGGAGGGGGGGGGACTCAGCCTGACTGGATCCCCCACAAACGGACAACTGGGCGAATCATATCCGGCTTGTTATATTTTCAAACTGATTGCACGGCACTGACGGGCAGCTCGCCCGCGGGCACCCAGCGCCTGGCCCCTCGACATGGGCATTAAAAAGGTCTCTTGGCGCAACATGGTCTCCGTGGATTGAAATCCTTAAACGCTTCCTGCTGAGTTCCTCGTCCTCTCTCCCTCGTCCTCTCTCCCTCGTCCTCTCTCCCTCGTCCTCTCTCCCTCGTCCTCTCTCCCTCGTCCTCTCTCCCTCGTCCTCTCTCCCTCGTCCTCTCTCCCTCGTCCTCTCTCCCTCGTCCTCTCTCCCTCGTCCTCTCTCCCTCGTCCTCTCTCCCTCGTCCTCTCTCCCTCGTCCTCTCTCCCTCGTCCTCTCTCCCTCGTCCTCTCTCCCTCGTCCTCTCTCCCTCGTCCTCTCTCCCTCTCGTCCTCTCTCCCTCGTCCTCTCTCCCTCGTCCTCTCTCCCTCGTCCTCTCTCCCTCGTCCTCTCTCCCTCGTCCTCTCTCCCTCGTCCTCTCTCCCTCGTCCTCTCTCCCTCGTCCTCTCTCCCTCGTCCTCTCTCCCTCGTCCTCTCTCCCTCGTCCTCTCTCCCTCGTCCTCTCTCCCTCGTCCTCTCTCCCTCTCGTCCTCTCTCCCTCTCGTCCTCTCTCCCTCTCGTCCTCTCTCCCTCTCGTCCTCTCTCCCTCTCGTCCTCTCTCCCTCTCGTCCTCTCTCCCTCTCGTCCTCTCTCCCTCTCGTCCTCTCTCCCTCTCGTCCTCTCTCCCTCTCGTCCTCTCTCTCTCTCTCTCTCCCTCTCTCCCTCTCTCCCTCTCTCCCTCTCTCCCTCTCTCCCTCTCTCCCTCTCTCCCTCTCTCCCTCGCGTCCTCCCGTCCTCCCGTCCTCCCGTCCCCTCTCGTCCTCTCGTCCCCTCTCCCTCTCGTCCCCTCTCCCTCTCGTCACCTCTCCCTCTCGTCCCCTCGTCCCCTCGTCCCCTCGTCCCCTCGTCCCCTCGTCCCCTCGTCCCCTCGTCCCCTCGTCCCCTCGTCCCCTCGCCCCCTCGCCCTCTCGCCCCACTCTCCCCACTCTCCCCACTCTCCCCACTCTCTCTCCTCCCTCCCCACTCTCTCTCTCCTCCCTCCCCACTCTCTCTCTCCTCCCTCCCCACTCTCTCTCTCCTCCCTCCCCACTCTCTCTCTCCTCCCTCCCCACTCTCTCTCTCCTCCCTCCCCACTCTCTCTCTCCTCCCTCCCCACTCTCTCTCTCCTCCCTCCCCACTCTCTCTCTCCTCCCTCCCCACTCTCTCTCTCCTCCCTCCCCACTCTCTCTCTCCTCCCTCCCCACTCTCTCTCTCCTCCCTCCCCACTCTCTCTCTCCTCCCTCCCCACTCTCTCTCTCCTCTCTCCCCACTCTCTCTCTCCTCTCTCTCTCTCTCTCCCCCTCTCTCTTAAGGACAGACCCGCTCTGCCCAGCGGCTGTGCTACTACCCGCGTTGGAAACCCGGACGGCCTGGGGGGGTCAGTTGGCACCACCGCGGAGGGCTTCGGTGAGACAGAAGCTCAACGAGTAGCGTGTGGAGTGGTGCAGAGATGGTGACGTCTGTGGTTCACCACCTGTCCGGTTGCACTAATCTCCCTCCGTCTGCCCACCTTACTTGCCCTGCCCGACGTGTGACTCCAGACCCCACAGCAAATGGGGTTGATCCCCTACCCCCCTCCCCCAAAACACCCTCTGAAATGGGCCCACTCAGCAGTGATCAAGATGGCCCCCACCCCTCCCTGCCCTTGACTGGCCCCCCCACCATAAACTTCCCAATGAGGGGTCCACCATGACCATCTCCAACAGGAGAGATTGGAACCATCGCCCCTTGAGGGAGACGCAGCAATAAAGACACACCCAATACATAGCCCAGCCTATCAAACAGAACCTTCCATCCAGGTACCCAGAACATGCTCTGGTTCCATTGAGCAGCTGTTCCCAGTGACAGAGGGTCGGTGACAGAAGGGGTACTGATTTCTAACAAAACAAGCAGGTTATAACTCAATCTACCCATCGCCCCCTTGACATTCAATGGCATCACCATCGCTGAATCCCCCACTATCACCATCCTGGGGGTTACCATTGACCAGAAACTGAACTGGGACCAGCCATATAAATACTGTGGCTACAAGAGCAGGTCAGAGGTTGGGAATCCTGCGGAGAGTAACTCACCTCCTGACTCCCCAAAGCCTGTCCACCATCTACAAGGCACAAGTCAGGAGTGTGATGGGACACTCCCCACTTGCCTGGATGAGTTGCAGCTCCCACAACACTCAAGAAGCTCGACACCATCCAGGACAAAGCAGCCCCGCTTGATCGGCTCCCACCCATCCACAAACATTCACTCCCTCCACCACCGACGCACAGTAGCAGCAGCGTGTGTACCATCTACAAGATGCACTGCAGCAACTCACCAAGGCTCCTTCGACAGCACCTTCCAAACCCACCACCTCTACCATCTAGAAGGACAAGGGCAGCAGACACATGGGGAACACCCACCACCTGGAAGTTCCCCTCCGAGTCACTCACCATCCCAACTTGGGAATATATCGGCCGTTCCTTCACTGTCACTGGGGTCAAAATCCTGGAACTCCCTCCCTAACAGCGCCGTGGGTGTACCTACACCACACGGACAAAATCCTGGAACTCCCTCCCTAACAGCGCCGTGGGTGTACCTTCACCAAACGGATAAAATCCTGGAACTCCCTCCCTAACAGCGCTGTGGGTGTACCTACACCAGACGGACAAAATCCTGGAACTCCCTCCCTAACAGCGCTGTGGGTGTACCTACACCACGCGGACAAAATCCTGGAACTCCATCCCTAACAGCGCTGTGGGTGTACCTACACCACACGGGGACTGCAGCGGCTCAAGAAGGCAGCTCACCACCCACCACCTTTTCAAGGGGGTAATTAGGGATGGGCAATAAATGCTGGTGCAGACACATGTCAGGAATGAATAAACTAAAGCCAGTGCTGGACCGGTCAGAAGTGTCCACAGGCCGTGAAGGGATGGATACTATCTGCAGTGATTCAACCTAATAATAACTGCGTCTAACATTCAGTGAGTGATGTTACTGTTGTTATTCTGCACACAAACCTCTAGTCACCAAAACCCTCTCCCCAAGGAGCCACAGACATCAACAACAGTGAGCTGCATGCATCCCTTGCCTTCAAGGAAGGTGATTGTCCCAGAGCGAACTGAGCGATTGAGAACAACATTTATAACCCTGAGCCACGTCAACTCATACGAGGATGGGTGACCCTAAAGCTCGATCACAAAGAGAGGGAGCGAACGTCTGAAAGGAGGAGAGAGACGGAGGGGTTTAGGGAGGGAATTCCAGAACTCAGGGTACCCCCACCCCCCCACCCCAGGTAGCTGAAGGCACGGCCGCCAATGGTGGAGCGATTAAAATCGGGGGGGGATGGTCAAGAGGCCGGAATCGGAGGAGCACAGAGATCTCGGAGGGTCGTAGGAGGGTTACGGAGATAGGGAGGGTTGTAGGGCCTGAAGGAGGTTACAGAGATAGGGAGGGGTGTAGGGGCTGGAGGAGGTTACAGAGATAGGGAGGGGTGTAGGGGCTCGAGGATGTTACAGAGATAGAGTTGTAGGGGCTGGAGGAAGTTACAGAGGTAGGGAGGGCTAGAGTTTACAGTGACAGGGTGGTAGGGTCTGGAGGAGGTAACAGATAGGGAGGGTTGTAGGGCTGGAGGAGGTTACAGAGATAGGGAGGGTTGTAGGGGCTGGAGGAGGTTACAGAGATAGGGAGGGGTGTACGGGCTGGAGGAGGTTACAGAGATAGGGAGGGGTGTAGGGGCTGGAGGAGGTTACAGAGATAGGGAGGGGTGTAGGTGCTGGAGGAGGTTACAGAGATAGGGAGGGTTGTAGGTTCTGGAGGAGGTTACAGAGATAGGGAGGGTTGTAGGGCCCTGAGAAGTTTACGGAGATAGGGAGGGGTGTATGGGCTGGAGGAGGTTACAGAGATAGGGAGGTTAATCGGGGCTGGTGGACGGTTACAGAGATGGGGAGGGTTGTAGGGGCTGGTGGAGGTTATAGAGATAGGGAGGGTAATAGGGGCTGGAGGAGGTTACAGAGATAGAGATGGCAATCGGGGCTGGTGGACGGTTACAGAGATAGGGAGGGTTGTAGGGGCTGGAGGAGGCTACAGGGATAGGGAGGGTTGTGGAGGCTGGAGGAGGTTACGGAGTGGGGAGGGTTGTCGGGGCTGGAGGAATTAACAGGTAGGGAGGGGTGCAGGGGCTGGAGGAGGTTACAGCGATAGGGTTGTAGAGGGCTGGAGGAGGTTACAGCGATCGGGAGGGTTGTAGGGTCTGGAGGAGGTTACAGAGATAGGGTTGTAGGGCTGGATGAGGTTACAGAGATAGGGGGGGTTGTAGGGGCTGGTGGACGGTTACAGAGATAGGGAGGGTTGTAGGGGCTGGAGGAGGCTACAGGGATAGGGAGGGTTGTGGAGGCTGGAGGAGGTTACGGAGTGGGGAGGGTTGTAGGGGCTGGAGGAGGTTACAGAGATAGGGTTGTAGGTGCTGTAGGAGTTTAAAGAGAAGCGGAGGGGTGTAGGGGCTGGAGGAGGTTACAGAGATAGTGAGGGTTGTAGGGTCTGGAGGAGTTACAGATTTAGGGAGGATTGTAGCGTCTGGAGGAGGTTACAGAGATAGGGAGGGATGTAGGGGCTGGAGGATGTTACAGAGAAAGGGAGGTTAATAGGGGCTGCTGGAGGGTTACAGAGATAGGGAGGGCTGGAGGAGTTTACAGAGACGGAGTGATGTAGGGGCTTGAGGAGGTTACAGAGATAGGGAGGGTTGTAGGGGCTGAAGGAGGTTGCAGTGATAGGCATGTAGGGGCTGGAGGAGGTTACAGAGATAGGGAGGGCTGGAGGAGGTTACAGCGATAGGGAGAGTAGTAGCGGCTTGAGGAGTTTTCAGAGGTAGGGAGGGGTGGAGGAGATTACAGCGATATGGAGTGTTGTAGGGGCTGGAGGAGGTTACAGAGAAAGGGTGGGTTGTAGCGTCTGGAGGAGGTTACAGGGATAAGGAAGGTTGTAGGGGCTGGAGGAGGTTACGGAGATTGGGAGGGTTGTTGGGGCTGCAGATATTTACAGAGATGGGGAGGCGTGAATGTGCTGGAGGAGGTTACAGAGATAGGGAGGGGTGTAGGGGCTGGAGGAGCTCACAGAGATCGGGAGGGTTTAGGGACTGGAGGAGGTTACAGAGGTAGGGAGGGCAATCGGGGCTGGTGGACGGTTACAGAAATAGGGAGGGTTGTAGGGGCTGGCGGAGGCTACAGGGATAGGGAGGGTTGTGGAGGCTGGAGGTGGTTTCTGATTTGGGAGGGTTGTAGGGGCTGGAGGAGGTTACAGAGATAGGGAGGGGTGTAGGGGCTGGAGGAGGTTACAGAGAAAGGGAGGGGTGTAGGGGCTGGAGGAGGTTATATATAGAGGGAGGGGTTGTAGCGTCTGGAGGAGGTTACAGAGATAGCGAGGGGTGTAGGCTCTGGAGGAGGTTACAGTGATAGGGAGGGTTGTAGGGGTTGGAGGGGGTTACAGAGATAGGGAGGGGTGTAGGGGCTGTAGGAGGTTACAGAGATAGGGAGAGTTGTACGGGCTGGAGGAGGTTACAGAGGTAGGGAGTGTTTTAATGCTGGAGGAGGTTACAGAGATACGGAGGGTAATAGTTGCTGGTGGAGGTTACAGAGATAGGAAAGGTTATCGGGGCTGGAGGAGGTTACGGAGATTGGGAGTGTTGTAGGGGCTGGAGGAGGTTACAGAGAAAGGTAGGGTTGTAGGGGCTGGAGGAATTAACAGGTAGGGAGGGGTGCAGGGGCTGGAGGAGGTTACAGCGATAGGGAGGGTTGTAGGGTCTGGAGGAGGTTACAGAGATAGGGTTGTAGGGCTGGATGAGGTTACAGAGATAGGGAGGGTTGTAGGGGCTGGAGGAGGTTACAGAGATAGGGAGGGTTGTAGGGGCTGGAGGTGGTTACAGAGAAAGGGAGAGGTGTAGGGGCTGGAGGAGGTTACAGAGATAGGGAGGGTTGTAGGGGCTGGAGGAGGTTATAGAGATAAGGAGGGTTGAAGGGGCTGGAGGAGGTTTTAGAGATAGAGAGGGAAATCGGGGCTGGTGGATGGTTACAGAGATAGGGAGGGTTGTAGGGGCTGGAGGAGGCTACAGGGATAGGGATGGTTGTGGAGGATGGAGGAGGTTATGGAGTGGGGAGGGTTGTAGGGGCTGGAAGAGGTTACAGAGATAGGGTTGTAGGTGCTGTAGGAGTTTAAAGAGAAGCAGAGGGGTGTAGGGGCTGGAGGAGTTTACAGAGATTGGGAGGGTTGTAGGGGCTGGAGGAGGTTACAGAGATAGGGAGGGGTGTAGGGGCTGGAGGAGGTTACAGAGATAGGGAGGGTTGTAGGGGCTGGAGGAGGTTACAGAGATAGGGAGGGGTGTAGGTGCTAGAGGAGGTTACAGAGATAGGGAGGGGTGTAGGGGCTGGAGGAGGTTACAGAGATAGGGAGGGGTGTAGGGGCTGGAGGAGTTTACAGAGATAGGGTTGTAGGGGCTGGAGGAGGTTACAGCGATAGGGGGAGTAGTAGCGGCTTGGAGGAGATTACAGTGATATGGAGGGTTGTAGGAGCTGGAGGAGCTTACAGAGAAAGGGAGGGTTGTAGCGTCTGGAGGAGGTTACAGAGATAGGGAGGGGTGTACGGGCTGGAGGAGGTTACAGAGATAGGGACGGGTGTAGCATCTGGAGGAGGTTACCGTGATAGGGAGGGTTGTAGGGACTGGAGAAGGTTACAGAGTTAGGGAGGGTTGTAGGGGCTGGAGAAGGTTACAGAGATAGGGAGGGTTATAGGGGCAGGAGGAAATTATAGAGATAGGGATGGTTGTAGGGGCTGGAGGAGGTTACAGAGATAGGGAGGGGTGTACGGGCTGGAGGAGGTTACAGAGATAGGGAGTGGTGTAGGGGTTGGAGGAGGTTACAGAGATAGGGAGGGGTGTAGGTGCTGGAGGAGGTTACAGAGATAGGGAGGGTTGTAGGTTTTGGAGGAGGTTACAGAGATAGGGAGGGTTGTAGGGCCCTGAGAAGTTTACGGAGATAGGGAGGGGTGTATGGGCTGGAGGAGGTTACAGAGATAGGGAGGTTAATCGGGGCTGGTGGACGGTTACAGAGATGGGGAGGGTTGTAGGGGCTGGTGGAGGTTATAGAGATAGGGAGGGTAATAGGGGCTGGAGGAGGTTACAGAGATAGAGATGGCAATCGGGGCTGGTGGACGGTTACAGAGATAGGGAGGGTTGTAGGGGCTGGAGGAGGCTACAGGGATAGGGAGGGTTGTGGAGGCTGGAGGAGGTTACGGAGTGGGGAGGGTTGTCGGGGCTGGAGGAATTAACAGAGGTAGGGAGGGGTGCAGGGGCTGGAGGAGGTTACAGCGATAGGGTTGTAGAGGGCTGGAGGAGGTTACAGCGATCGGGAGGGTTGTAGGGTCTGGAGGAGGTTACAGAGATAGGGTTGTAGGGCTGGATGAGGTTACAGAGATAGGGAGGGTTGTAGGGGCTGGTGGACGGTTACAGAGATAGGGAGGGTTGTAGGGGCTGGAGGAGGCTACAGGGATAGGGAGGGTTGTGGAGGCTGGAGGAGGTTACGGAGTGGGGAGGGTTGTAGGGGCTGGAGGAGGTTACAGAGATAGTGAGGGTTGTAGGGTCTGGAGGAGTTACAGATTTAGGGAGGATTGTAGCGTCTGGAGGAGGTTACAGAGATAGGGAGGGATGTAGGGGCTGGAGGATGTTACAGAGAAAGGGAGGTTAATAGGGGCTGCTGGAGGGTTACAGAGATAGGGAGGGCTGGAGGAGTTTACAGAGACGGAGGGATGTAGGGGCTTGAGGAGGTTACAGAGATAGGGAGGGTTGTAGGGGCTGAAGGAGGTTGCAGTGATAGGCATGTAGGGGCTGGAGGAGGTTACAGAGATAGGGAGGGCTGGAGGAGGTTACAGCGATAGGGAGAGTAGTAGCGGCTTGAGGAGTTTTCAGAGGTAGGGAGGGGTGGAGGAGATTACAGCGATATGGAGTGTTGTAGGGGCTGGAGGAGGTTACAGAGAAAGGGTGGGTTGTAGCGTCTGGAGGAGGTTACAGGGATAAGGAAGGTTGTAGGGGCTGGAGGAGGTTACGGAGATTGGGAGGGTTGTTGGGGCTGCAGATATTTACAGAGATGGGGAGGCGTGAATGTGCTGGAGGAGGTTACAGAGATAGGGAGGGGTGTAGGGGCTGGAGGAGGTTACAGAGATAGGGAGATTAATCGGGGCTGGTGGACGGTTACAGAGATGGGGAGGGTTGTAGGGGCTGGTGGAGGTTATAGAGATAGGGAGGGTAATAGGGGCTGGAGGAGGTTACAGAGATAGAGATGGCAATCGGGGCTGGTGGACGGTTACAGAGATAGGGAGGGTTGTAGGGGCTGGAGGAGGCTACAGGGATAGGGAGGGTTGTGGAGGCTGGAGGAGGTTACGGAGTGGGGAGGGTTGTCGGGGCTGGAGGAATTAACAGAGGTAGGGAGGGGTGCAGGGGCTGGAGGAGGTTACAGCGATAGGGTTGTAGAGGGCTGGAGGAGGTTACAGCGATCGGGAGGGTTGTAGGGTCTGGAGGAGGTTACAGAGATAGGGTTGTAGGGCTGGATGAGGTTACAGAGATAGGGAGGGTTGTAGGGGCTGGTGGACGGTTACAGAGATAGGGAGGGTTGTAGGGGCTGGAGGAGGCTACAGGGATAGGGAGGGTTGTGGAGGCTGGAGGAGGTTACGGAGTGGGGAGGGTTGTAGGGGCTGGAGGAGGTTACAGAGATAGTGAGGGTTGTAGGGTCTGGAGGAGTTACAGATTTAGGGAGGATTGTAGCGTCTGGAGGAGGTTACAGAGATAGGGAGGGATGTAGGGGCTGGAGGATGTTACAGAGAAAGGGAGGTTAATAGGGGCTGCTGGAGGGTTACAGAGATAGGGAGGGCTGGAGGAGTTTACAGAGACGGAGGGATGTAGGGGCTTGAGGAGGTTACAGAGATAGGGAGGGTTGTAGGGGCTGAAGGAGGTTGCAGTGATAGGCATGTAGGGGCTGGAGGAGGTTACAGAGATAGGGAGGGCTGGAGGAGGTTACAGCGATAGGGAGAGTAGTAGCGGCTTGAGGAGTTTTCAGAGGTAGGGAGGGGTGGAGGAGATTACAGCGATATGGAGTGTTGTAGGGGCTGGAGGAGGTTACAGAGAAAGGGTGGGTTGTAGCGTCTGGAGGAGGTTACAGGGATAAGGAAGGTTGTAGGGGCTGGAGGAGGTTACGGAGATTGGGAGGGTTGTTGGGGCTGCAGATATTTACAGAGATGGGGAGGCGTGAATGTGCTGGAGGAGGTTACAGAGATAGGGAGGGGTGTAGGGGCTGGAGGAGCTCACAGAGATCGGGAGGGTTTAGGGACTGGAGGAGGTTACAGAGATAGGGAGGGGTATAGGGGCTGGAGGAGGTTACAGAAATAGGGAGGGTTGTAGGGGCTGGCGGAGGCTACAGGGATAGGGAGGGTTGTGGAGGCTGGAGGTGGTTTCTGATTTGGGAGGGTTGTAGGGGCTGGAGGAGGTTACAGAGATAGGGAGGGGTGTAGGCTCTGGAGGAGTTTACAGTGATAGGGAGGGTTGTAGGGGTTGGAGGGGGTTACAGAGATAGGGAGGGGTGTAGGGGCTGGAGGAGCTTACTGGGATAGGGAGGTGTGTAGGGGCTGGAGGAGGTTACAGAGATAAGGACAGGTGTAGGGGCTGGAGGAGGTTGCAGTGATAGGGAGGGTTGTAGGGGCTGGAGGAGGATACAGAGATAGGGAGGGTTGTAGGGGCTGGAGGAGGTTATAGAGATAAGGAGGGTTGTAGGGGCTGGAGGAGTTTACAGAGAAAGGTAGGGTTGTAGGGGCTGGAGGAAGTTAGAGGTACGGAGGGCTAGAGTTTACAGTGACAGGGTGGTAGGGTGTGGAGGAGGTAACAGAGATAGGAAGGGTTGTAGGGCTGGAGGAGGTTACAGCAATAGGGAGGGTTGTAGGGTCTGGAGGAGGTTATAGAGATAGGGAGGGGTGTAGGGCTGGAGGAGGTTACAGCGATAGGGAGGGTAGTAGGTGCTGGAGAAGGTTACAGAGATAGGAAGGGTTGTAGGGGCTGGAGGAGGTTTTAGAGATAGAGAGGGAAATCGGGGCTGGTGGATGGTTACAAAGATAGGGAGGGTTGTAGGGGCTGGAGGAGGCTACAGGGATAGGGATGGTTGTGGAGGATGGAGGAGGTTATGGAGTGGGGAGGGTTGTAGGGGCTGGAAGAGGTTACAGAGATAGGGTTGTAGGTGCTGTAGGAGTTTAAAGAGAAGCGGAGGGGTGTAGGGGCTGGAGGAGTTTACAGAGATTGGGAGGGTTGTAGGGGCTGGAGGAGGTTACAGAGATAGGGAGGGGTTTAGGGGCTGGAGGAGGTTACAGAGATAGGGAGGGTTGTAGGGGCTGGAGGAGGTTACAGAGATAGGGAGGGGTGTAGGTGCTGGAGGAGGTTACAGAGATAGGGAGGTGTGTAGGGGCTGGAGGAGGTTACAGAGATAGGGAGGGGTGTAGGGGCTGGAGGAGTTTACAGAGATAGGGTTGTAGGTGCTGGAGGAGGTTACAGCGATAGGGGGAGTAGTAGCGGCTTGGAGGAGATTACAGTGATATGGAGGGTTGTAGGAGCTGGAGGAGCTTACAGAGAAAGGGAGGGTTGTAGCGTCTGGAGGAGGTTACAGAGATAGGGAGGGGTGTACGGGCTGGAGGAGGTTACAGAGATAGGGACGGGTGTAGCATCTGGAGGAGGTTACAGAGATAGGGAGGGTTGTAGGGGCTGGAGAAGGTTACAGAGATAGGGAGGGTTGTAGGTGCTGGAGGAAATTATAGAGATAGGGAGGGTTGTAGGGGCTGGAGAAGGTTACTGAGATAGGGAGGGTTATAGGGGCAGGAGGAAATTATAGAGATAGGGAGGGTTGTAGGGGCTGGAGAAGGTTACTGAGATAGGGAGGGGTGTACGGGCTGGAGGAGGTTACAGAGATAGGGAGGGGTGTAGCATCTGGAGGAGGTTACAGTGATAGGGAGGGTTTTAGGGGCTCGAGGATGTTGCAGAGATAGAGTTGTAGGGGCTGGAGGAAGTTACAGAGGTAGGGAGGGCTAGAGTTTACAGTGACAGGGTTGTAGGGTCTGGAGGAGGTAACAGAGATAGGGAGGGTTGTAGGGCTGGAGGAGGTTACAGCGATAGGGAGGGTTGTAGGGTCTGGAGGAGGTTACAGAGATAGGGAGGGTTGTAGGTGCTGGAGAAGATTACAGAGATAGGGAGGGTTGTAGGGGCTGGAGGAGGTTACAGAGATAGGGAGGGGTGTAGGGGCTGGAGGAGGTTACAGAGATAGGGAGGGGTGTTGGTGCTGGTGGAGGTTACAGAGATAGGGAGGGTTGTAGGTTCTGGAGGAGGTTACAGAGATAGGGAGGGTTGTAGGGCCCTGAGAAGTTTACGGAAATAGGGAGGGGTGTAGGGGCTGGAGGAGGTTACAGAGATAGGGAGGGGTGTAGGGGCTGGAGGAGGTTACAGAGATAGGGAGGGGTGTAGGGGCTGGAGGAGGTTGCAGAGATAGGGAGGGTTGTAGGTTCTGGAGGAGGTTACAGAGATAGGGAGGGTTGTAGGGCCCTGAGAAGTTTACGGAGATAGGGAGGGGTGTATGGGCTGGAGGAGGTTACAGAGATAGGGAGGTTAATCGGGGCTGGTGGACGGTTACAGAGATGGGGAGGGTTGTAGGGGCTGGTGGAGGTTATAGAGATAGGGATGGCAATCGGGGTGGTGGACGGTTACAGAGATAGGGAGGGTTGTAGGGGCTGGAGGAGGCTACAGGGATAGGGAGGGTTGTGGAGGCTGGAGGAGGTTACGGAGTGGGGAGGGTTGTAGGGGCTGGAAGAGGTTAAAGAGATAGGGAGGGATGTAGGAGCTGGAGGATGTTACAGAGAAAGGGAGGTTAATAGGGGCTGCTGGAGGGTTACAGAGATAGGGAGGGCTGGAGGAGTTTACAGAGACGGAGGGATGTAGGGGCTTGAGGAGGTTACAGAGATAGGGAGGGTTGTAGGGGCTGAAGGAGGTTGCAGTGATAGGCATGTAGGGGCTGGAGGAGGTTACAGAGATACGGAAGGTTGTAGGGGCTGGAGGAGGTTACGGAGATTGGGAGGGTTGTTGGGGCTGCAGATATTTACAGAGATGGGGAGGCTTGAATGTGCTGGAGGAGGTTACAGAGATAGGGAGGGTTGTAGGGGCTGGAGGAGCTCACAGAGATCGGGAGGGTTTAGGGACTGGAGGAGGTTACAGAGATAGGGAGGGCAATCGGGGCTGGTGGACGGTTACAGAGAGAGGGAGGGTTGTAGGGGCTGGCGGAGGCTACAGGGATAGGGAGGGTTGTGGAGGCTGGAGGTGGTTTCTGATTTGGGAGGGTTGTAGGGGCTGGAGGAGGTTACAGAGATAGGGAGGTGTGTAGGGGCTGGAGGAGGTTACAGAGAAAGGGAGGGGTGTAGGGGCTGGAGGAGGTTATATATAGAGGGAGGGGTTGTAGCGTCTGGAGGAGGTTACAGAGATAGCGAGGGGTGTAGGCTCTGGAGGAGGTTACAGTGATTGGGAGGGTTGTAGGGGTTGGAGGGGGTTACAGAGATAGGGAGGGGTGTAGGGGCTGTAGGAGGTTACAGAGATAGGGAGAGTTGTACGGGCTGGAGGAGGTTACAGAGGTAGGGAGTGTTTTAATGCTGGAGGAGGTTACAGAGATACGGAGGGTAATATTTGCTGGTGGAGGTTACAGAGATAGGAAAGGTTATCGGGGCTGGACGAGGTTGCAGAGAAAGGTAGGGTTGGAGGGGCTGGAGGAATTAACAGAGGTAGGGAGGGGTGCAGGGGCTGGAGGAGGTTACAGCGATAGGGAGGGTTGTAGAGGGCTGGAGGAGGTTACAGCGATCGGGAGGGTTGTAGGGTCTGGAGGAGGTTACAGAGATAGGGTTGTAGGGCTGGATGAGGTTACAGAGATAGGGAGGGTTGTAGGGGCTGGAGGTGGTTACAGAGAAAGGGAGAGGTGTAGGGGCTGGAGGAGGTTGCAGTGATAGGGAGGGTTGTAGGGGCTAGAGGAGGATACAGAGATAGGGAGGGTTGTAGGGGCTGGAGGAGGTTATAGAGATTAGGAGGGTTGTAGGGGCTGGAGGTGGTTACAGAGATAGGGAGGGGTGTAGGGGCTGGAGGAGGTTACAGAGATAGGGAGGGGTGTAGGGGCTGGAGGAGGTTACAGAGATAGGGAGGGGTGTAGGGGCTGGAGGAGGTTACAGAGATAGGGAGGGTTGTAGGGGCTGGAGGAGGTTACAGAGATCGGGAGGGGTGTAGGGGCTGGAGGAGGTGACAGAGGTAGGGAGGGCTCGAGGTTTTTACATCGATAGGGAGGGTTGTAGCGGCTGGAGGAGGTTATAGAGATGGGGAGGGTTGTAGGGGCTGGAGGAGGTTACAGAGATAGGGAGGGTAATATGGGCTGGTGGAGGTTACAGAAATAGGGAAGGTTATCGTGGCTGGAGGAGGTTACGGAGATTGGGAGGGTTGTAGGGGCTTAAGGAGGTTACAGAGATTGGGAGGGTTGTAAGGGCTGTAGGAGGTTACAGAGATAGGTAGGGTAATAGGGGCTGGTGGAGGTTACAGAAATAGGGTAGGTTATCGGGGATGGAGGAGGTTACAGAGATAGGGAGGGTTGTTCGGCTGGGGGAGGTTACAGGGATCGGGAGGGTTGTAGGGTCTGCAGGAGGTTACAGAGATAGGGTTGTAGGGCTGGAGGAGGTTACAGAGATAGGGAGGGTTGTAGGGGCTGGAGGAGGTTACAGAAATAGGGAGGGTTGTAGGGGCTGGAGGAGGTTACAGAGATAGGGAGGGTTGTAGGGGCTGGAGGATGTTACAGCGATAGGGAGTGTTGTGGGTTTGAAGGAGGTTACGGAGATAGGGAGGGTTGTGGGGCTGGAGGGGGTTACAGAGATAGGCAGGCTTGTAGGGTCTGGAGGAGGTTACAGAGATAGGTGGTGTAATAGGGGCTGGAGGAGGATACAGAGATAGGGAGGGGTGTAGCGTCTGGAGGAGGTTACAGTGATAGGGAGGGTTGAAGGAGCTGGAGGATGTTATAGAGATTGGGAGGGTAATAGGGGCTGGAGGAGGTTACAGAGATAGGGAGGGCAATCGGGGCTGGTGGACGCTTACAGACATAGGGTGGGTTGTAGGTGCTGGAGGAGGTTACAGAGAAGCGGAGGGGTGCAGGGGCTGGAGGAGGTTACAGAGATCGTGAGGAGTGTAGGGACTGGTGGAGGTTACAGATATAGGGAGGGTTGTTTGGCTGGAGGAGTTTACAGCGATCGGGAGGGTTGTAGGGTCTGGAGGAGGTTACAGAGATAGGGAGGGTTGTAGGGTCTGGAGGAGGTTACAGAGATAGGGAGGGTTGTAGGGGCTGGAGGAGTGTATAGATTTTGGCAGGGTAATAGGGGCTGGAGGAGGTTACAGAGATAGGGAGGGTTGTAGGGTCTGGAGGAGGTTACAGAGATAGGGAGGGGTGTAGGGGCTGGAGGAGGTTACAGAGATAGGGAGGGTTGTAGGGGCTGGAGGAGGTTACAGAGATAGGGAGGGGTGTAGGGGCTGGTGGAGGTTACAGAGATAGGGAGGGGTGTAGGGGCTGGAGGGGGTTACAGATATAGGGAGTGTCGTAGGGGCTGGAGGAGGTTACAGAGATAGGGAGGGGTGTAGGGGCTGGAGGAGTTTACAGAGATAGGGAGGGGTGTAGGGGCTGGAGGAGGTTACAGAGATAGGGAGGGTTGTAGGGGCTGGAGGAGGTTACAGAGATAGGGAGGGGTGTAGGGGCTGGAGGAGTTGATCTGTTTTAGAGGCTGCTCTGGCCCCCTTATTTCCGTAACCTCCTCCAGCCCCTACACCCCTCCCTATCCCTGTAACCACCTCCAGCCCCTACAATCCCTCCCTATCTCTGCAACCTCCTCCAGCCCCTACAACCCTCCCTATCTCTGTAACCTCCTCCAGCCCCTACACCCCTCCCTATCCCTGTAACCTCCTCCAGCCCCTACACCCCTCCCTATCTCTGTAACCTCCTCCAGCCCCTACACCCCTCCCTATCTCTGTAACCTCCTCCAGCCCCTACAATCCCTCCCTATCTCTGCAACCCTCCGAGATCTCCGCGCTCCCCCAATTCCGGCCTGTTGGCCGATCCTCCCCGACTTTAATCGCTCCACCATTCAGATGCCCGGTCCCCTGAGACGTGGAACTCCCTCCCTTTAACCTCTCTGCACACCCACCCACCCCCCACCCCCACCCACCCCCCATCCACACCCCAGCACCTCTGTCTCTCTCTCTCTCTCTCTCTCTCTGTCTCTCTCTCCTGTGGGACGCTCCCCACGGCCTCCCTCTGGTGGTCCCCGGTCCTGGGTACCTCCTGGTGGGTCTTGGGGGCGGGGGGATGGGACGCTGGTTTTGGTTGGTTGGGGGGAGGGGGGGGGAACGCTCCTGGGAGGTGCCTTTGGGAGTCTCCGGCAGCTCGAAGCGGGTTCCCGAAACGCAGGCTGGACACGTCGGGAGCTGGGGCCAAGTTTAGCGGCAAGTCCCGTATCGCCCGGCGACCCTCCTGTCAGGCGCGTTCAGCCGGCTGGTTTAATCTGCTCGCTTTGAGTGGGACTGCAAGCGCTGTCATCGCTTTGCAAAGTGGCTAAAAATCGGGAGATTGATGATGGTGCCTCTGGCTTGCCTAACTTATGAAGTCATCTCTGTCTCTCTCTGTCTCTCTCTGTCTCTCTCTCTCTCCCTGCGACCACGATGCCGATGCAGACAGATTCGCAGGTGAGACGGTGGGGGGAGTGGGGAGGGGTGGGGGGAGTGGGGAGTTGGGGGGGAGTTGGTGGGGGGGGTGGTGGAGGGTCCGGTGGGATTAACCCCCTCGGCCGTCCCCTCTGTCCCCACCCCCGCGGCATTGGGGGAACCAACAGAGCTCAGCTCTCTCTCTCTCTCGACAGCCTGCCTGGAGTGCACAACCCCCACCTCATCCATCTTTCTAACCCCCCCTCCACCCCACCACCACCCCCAACACCCAGCCAGCCCTGGGAATGGGAGCGTCTGTGTCACTCGGTGAGGATCAATAACTCTGACAATATTGGAATGGCCTGAGGTGTGGAGCTCAGACAAGCCCATTAATCCTACTCAGTGCAAATCACTACAGTCAAATGAACACAAGTCCATCTCTCTGCAATATCACCTGTTTATACACCCTGTCGACAATTACTTGGGCTGTGGGATGGTCATCCCTTCAAGCACTTAGCACTGTTCCGGTCACCGTACCTCACTGGGAGTTACTGTGCACAGTTCCGGTCTCTGTATCACACTGGGAGTCACTTTGCACAGTTCCGGTCTCTGTACCTCACTGGGAGTTACTGTGCACAGTTCCGGTCTCCATATCACACTGGGAGTCACTGTGCACAGTTCCGGTCTCTGTATCACACTGGGAGTCACTTTGCACAGTTCCTGTCTCCATATCACACTGGGAGTTACTGTGCACAGTTCCTGTCTCTGTATCACACTGGGAGTTACTGTGCACAGTTCCGGTCTCTGTATCACACTGAGAGTTACCATGCATAGTTCCGGTCTCCATATCACACTGGGAGTCACTGTGCACAGTTCCGGTCTCCGTATCACACTGGGAGTTACAGGGCACAGTTCCGGTCTCTGTATCACACTGGGAGTCACTGTGCACAGTTCCGGTCTCCGTATCACACTGGGAGTTACTGTGCACAGTTCCGGACTCCGTATCACACTGGGAGTCACTGTGCACAGTTCCTGTCTCCGTATCACACTGGGAGTTACGGGGCACAGTTCCGGTCTCCGTATCACACTGGGAGCCACTGTACACAGTTCCTGTCCCTGTATCACACTGAGAGTTACTGTGCACAGTTCCGGTCTCTGTATCACACTGGGAGTCACTGTGCACAGTTCCTGTCTCTGTATCACACTGGGAGTTACTGTGCACAGTTCCGGTCTCCGTATCACACTGGGAGTCACTGTGCACAGTTCCTGTCTCTGTATCACACTGGGAGTCACTGTGCACAGTTCCGGTCTCCGTATCACACTGGGAGTTACTGTGCATAGTTCTTGTCTCCATATCACACTGGGAGCCACTGTGCACAGTTCCTGTCCCTGTATCACACTGAGAGTTACCATGCATAGTTCCGGTCTCCGTATCACACTGGGAGTCACTGTGCACAGTTCCGGTCTCCGTATCACACTGGGAGTTACTGTGCACAGTTCCTGTCTCTGTATCACACTGGGAGTCACTGTGCACAGTTCTGGTCTCAGTATTACACTGGGAGTCACTGTGCACAGTTCCAGTCTCTGTATCACACTGGGAGTCACTGTGCACATTTCCTGTCTCTCTATCACACTGGTAGTTACTGTGCACAGTTCCCGTCTCCGTATCACACTGGGAGTCACTGTGCACAGTTCCTGTCTGTGTATCACACTGGGAGATACTGTGCATAGTTCCGGTCTCCATATCACACTGGGAGTTACCGTGCATAGTTCCAGTCTCTGTATCACACTGGGAGTCACTGTGCACAGTTCCGGTCTCCGTATCACACTGAGAGTTACCGTGCATAGTTCCAGTCTCTGTATCACACTGGGAGTCACTGTGCACAGTTCCGGTCTCCGTATCACACTGGGAGTTACTGTGCATAGTTCTTGTCTCCATATCACACTGGGAGCCACTGTGCACAGTTCCTGTCCCTGTATCACACTGAGAGTTACCATGCATAGTTCCGGTCTCCGTATCACACTGGGAGTCACTGTGCACAGTTCCGGTCTCCGTATCACACTGGGAGTTACTGTGCACAGTTCCTGTCTCTGTATCACACTGGGAGTCACTGTGCACAGTTCTGGTCTCAGTATTACACTGGGCGTCACTGTGCACAGTTCCAGTCTCTGTATCACACTGGGAGTCACTGTGCACATTTCCTGTCTCTCTATCACACTGGGAGTTACTGTGCACAGTTCCGGTCTCCGTATCACACTGGGAGTCACTGTGCACAGTTCCTGTCTGTGTATCACACTGGGAGATACTGTGCATAGTTCCGGTCTCCATATCACACTGGGAGTCACTGTGCACAGTTCCTGTCTCTGTATCACACTGGGAGTTTCTGTGCACAGTTCCGGTCTCCGTATCACACTGGGAGTCACTGTGCACATTTCCTGTCTCTGTATCACACTGGGAGTTACTGTTCACAGTTCCGGTCTCTGTATCACACTGGGAGTTACTGTGCACAGTTCCGGTCTCCGTATCACACTGGGAGTCACTGTGCACAGTTCCTGTCTCCGTATCACACTGGGAGTCACTGTGCACAGTTCCTGTCTCCGTATCACACTGGGAGTCACTGTGCACAGTTCCGGTCTCCATATCACACTGGGAGTTACTGTGCACGGTTCTGGTCTCTGTATCACGCTGGGAGTCACTGTGCACATTCCTGGTCTCCGTATCACACTGGGAGTCACTGTGCACAGTTCCTGTCTCTGTATCACACTGGGAGTTACCGTGCAGTGTGAGAGAGGTGTTTAAGCTGATGAAAGGGTTTCGATTGGGTTGCTGTAGTGAGGATGTCTCCACTTGTGGCCGAGACCTGAACTGTGAGACGGTCACTAATAAATCCAATTGAGGAATTCAGGAGAAACCTCTTTACCCTGAGAGCGGGGAGACTGTGGGAATCGCTCCCACGGGGAGCGGGGAGAATGTGGGACTCGCTTCCATGGGGAGAATGTGGGAGTCGCTCCCGTGGGGAGAATGTGGGACTCGCTCCCACGGAGAGTGGGGAGAATGTGGGACTCGCTCCCACGGAGAGTGGGGAGAATGTGGGACTCGCTCCCACGGGGAGCGGGGAGAATGTGGGACTCGCTCCCACGGGGAGAATGTGGGACTCGCTCCCACGGGGAGAATGTGGGACTCGCTCCCACGGGGAGAGGGGAGAGTGTGGGGCTCGCTCCCATGGGGAGTGGGGAGAATGTGGGACTCGCTCCCATGGGGAGAATGTGGGAGTCGATCCCACGGGGAGTGTCCGAGGGGAATCGCGTCGATGGGGTTAAGCGGGGGTGGGGGAAGCTGGATAAACACACGAGGGAGAGAGAGGAACAGAGGGATGTGTTGATGGAGGGTGAGAGGGAGGGGGTGAGAGGGGAGGCTCATGTGTGGAGCAGAAACACCGGCAGGGAGCAGATGGGCTGAATGGCCTCTTCCTGTTCCTTTCAGACCTGCAGCCGAATGAGAGGGTTTTGATTTTTGGACAGTACAGACTTGTGCAGTTGTCTCCGTCACTGCAGACCAGCATGAGCCAGGTTTGTGTCGCCGCATTTCCAGATCCATCACGTTACTGTAGCTCTGCTCACAGTGTCAGCACCTTCACCAAGCGATCGGCAGCTGCTGAAGCAGTTCTCCGAGTGTCGTCACTGCTCCAATGTAGGAAGCACTGCAGGCAATTCACGCACAGCAAGATCCCGCTAACAACCGTACTCGATTGACCCAAATCATCATCATCATCATCTTAGATATGTGTTAGGGGATAAATCACAGCCCCGGATACCAGGGATATGACTCCACCGCTCCGGCTCTCCTGCCGACAGGGTGCAAAGGATATTTACCTCCACCTGTGAGATCAAGCAGGTTAACATCTCCACTGTAAGAGGACACCAGCCAACACTACAGCACTCCCTCAACACCGACAGTGCGGCACTCCCTGAGTACTGACCCTCCGACAGTGCGGCGCTCCCTCAGTACTGACCCTCCGACAGTGCGGCGCTCCCTCAGTACTGACCCTCCGACAGTGCGGCGCTCCCTCAGTACTGACCCTCCGACAGTGCGGCGCTCCCTCAGTACTGACCCTCCGACAGTGCGGCACTCCCTCAGTACTGACCCTCCGGCAGTGCGGCACTCCCTCAGTACTGACCCTCTGACAGTGCAGCACTCCCTCAGTACTGACCCTCCGACAGTGCGGCACTCCCTCAGTACTGACCCTCCGACAGTGCAGCACTCCCTCAGTACTGACCCTCCGACAGTGCGGCGCTCCCTCAGCACTGACCCTCTGACAGTGCGGCACTCCCTCAGTACTGACCCTCTGACAGTGCGGCACTCTCTCAGTACTGACCCTCTGACAGTGCGGCACTCCCTCAGTACTGACCCTCCGACAGTGCATCGCTCCCTCAGTACTGACCCTCCCACAGTGCGGCACTCCCTCAGTACTGACCCTACGACAGTGCGGCACTCCCTCAGTACTGACCCTCCGACAGTGCAGCACTCCCTCAGTACTGACCCTCCAACAGTGCGGCACTCCCTCAGCACGGACCCTCCGACAGTGCAGCGCTCCCTCAGTACTGACCCTCCGACAGTGCGGCGCTCCCTCAGTACTGACCCTCCAACAGTGCGGCACTCCCTCAGTACGGACCCTCCGACAGTGCAGCGCTCCCTCAGTACTGACCCTCCGACAGTGCGGCGCTCCCTCAGTACTGACCCTCCGACAGTGCGGCACTCCCTCAGTACTGACCCTCCGACAGTGCGGCGCTCCCTCAGCACTGACCCTCCGACAGTGCGGCACTCCCTCAGTACTGACCCTCCGACAGTACGGCGCTCCCTCAGCACTGACCCTCTGACAGTGTGGCACTCCCTCAGTACTGACCCTCTGACAGTACAGTCAGCGCACCACCTCTCCCACAATGGATTCCAATCCATGCCAATTAATAAGTCTGTTTTCTAGCCTTCATCTGCAGGCTACAAGATACCCATTATTTTGCACCCCTGAGTTCAGAACTTCACTTAAAAATTGTCTTTATACCCAGTGTCAGCTGTGAGCGCTCCCAGAGCAGGTACAGCACGGGTTCGATACAGTGTAGATCTCCCTCTACATTACCCTGACAGTGTGTGTGTCCCCCCACTTTATACCCAGTGTCAGTCTGGAAACGGAGAATTCCCCACTGGTTTCGTTCCTCCCAGTTGGTCCCTGAGCCCGGGAATATAAATAGCTCTTGGTTGATATAAAGGAAGTGACTTTACCCTTTTAAGAAGGACGCGTTACCCCTTTAAGAAGGAGAAATTAAGCATATAAAATAAGACGGACAGCTCCTCAGCTGACACAACGATATGAGACACGCCATATATTATTGAAGGACTAGATGCCTGCTATTAAACTGGGGTGGCGGGGGGGGGTGCTGCTGAACCTCCTCGGGGGTGTCTGCAGAGCGGACGGTGCATCGTGACTGGGCTAGACTGGAGTGGGGTCCCTCTCGCTGCAGCAGGAGACGACAGGACCATCTTCAGTTGGGTGGCTGGTGGACGTTGCGGCACCGAGGTGCGTGGATGCGCTTGGCACGGAGAGAGTGGGTGGTCGGGAGCGGCCGGAGACCCTTGGCGGAGATGCGACTGCCCGGGGTGGGAGGGACTCGGTCGGGGGATGTATCTCCCCATTCCTTTCACGTCGCCCCCCCCCCCGCCCCCCCGCTGGTCTTTTTATTTGAAAAGAAGTGAGTGAGAGGGGGCTGGCTGAGTGAATCGGACGGTCGGGGTGTCTCTCGAAGGAATCGTCCGAGGGGGATTCCCTCGATTTCGCAGCCTGCTGTCCGGACAGCCTGGATCTTCGGTTCAAGGGCGAGAGCCCTTTAAACCGGCCCGACAGTGCGTGGTCAGTGCTGAGGGAGCGCCGCACTGTTGGAGGGTCAGTGCTGAGGGAGTGCCGCACTGTCAGAGGGTCACTACTGAGGGAGTGCCGGACTGTCAGAGGGTCAGTACTGAGGGAGTGCCGGACTGTCAGAGGGTCAGTACTGAGGGAGCGCCGCACTGTCGGAGGGTCAGTACTGAGGGAGTGCTGCACTGTCAGAGGGTCAGTACTGAGAGAGTGCCGCACTGTCAGAGGGTCAGTACTGAGGGAGTGCCGCACTGTCCGAGGGTCAGTACTGAGGAAGTGCTGCACTGTCGGAGGGTCAGTACTGAGGGAGCGCCGCACTGTCGGAGGGTCGGTACTGAGTGAGTGCCGCACTGTCGGAGGGTCAGTACTGAGGGAGTGACGCACTGTCGGAGGGTCAGTACTGAGGGAATGCCGCACTGTCAGAGGGTCAGTACTGAGGGAGTGCCGCACTGTCAGAGGGTTAGTACTGAGGGAGTGCCGCACTGTCGGAGGGTCAGTACTGAGGGAGTGCCGCACTGTCAGAGGGTCAGTACTGAGGGAGTGCCGCACTGTCGGAGGGTCAATACTGAGGAAGTGCTGCACTGTTGGAGGGTCAGTACTGAGGGAGCGCCGCACTGTCGGAGGGTCGGTACTGAGTGAGTGCCGCACTGTCGGAGGGTCAGTACTGAGGGAGTGCCGCACTGTCGGAGGGTCAGTACTGAGGGAGTGCCGCACTGTCGGAGGGTCAGTACTGAGGGAATGCCGCACTGTCAGAGGATCAGTACTGAGGGAGTGCCGCACTGTCAGAGGGTTAGTACTGAGGGAGTGCCGCACTGTCGGAGGGTCAGTACTGAGGGAGTGCCGCACTGTCGGAGGGTCAGTACTGAGGGAGTGCCGCACTGTCGGAGGGTCAGTACTGAGGGAGTGCCGCACTGTCGGAGGGTCAGTACTGAGGGAGTGCCGCACTGTCAGAGGGTCAGTACTGAGGGAGTGCCGCACTGTCAGAGGGTTAGTACTGAGGGAGTGCCGCACTGTCGGAGGGTCAGTACTGAGGGAGTGCCGCACTGTCGGAGGGTCAGTACTGAGGGAGTGCCGCACTGTCGGAGGGTCAGTACTGAGGGAGCGCCGCACTGTCAGAGGATCAGTACTGAGGGAGTGCCGCACTGTCGGCGGGTCAAAACTGAGGGAGTGCCGCACTGTCGGAGGGTCAATACTGAGGGAGTGCTGCTAGACTGAAAGAGATGTAACTCCGAACACACACATTGACAGTTCACTGAAAATAAAAAGGTGTGAGTGCAGGAGAGTGTGTGTTTGTGTGAGAGAGTGTGTTTGTGATTGTGTGTGCAGTGCTCGTGAGTGTCTGTGTGAGAGTGTGTGTGTGTCAGTGAGTGCGAGTATGTTTGAGTGCGTGTGTGTCTGAGTGCGTGTGTGTGTCTGAGTGTATGCGTGTTTGTGTGAGTGCGTGTGTCTGAGTGCCTGTGTGTCTGAGTACATGTGTGTCTGAGTGCGTGTGTCTGACTATGTGTGTGAGTGAGTGTGTGTGTGAGTGCATGTGTGTCTGAGTGTTTGTGAGTGTGTGTGTGAATGAGTGAGTGTTTGAGTGAGTGCGTGTGTGTTTGAGTTTGTGTTTGAGTGCGTGTGTGAGTCTGACTGAATGTGTGCATGTGAGTGTGTGCGTGTGTCTGAGTGCATGTGTGTCTGATTACGTGTGTGTCTGAGTGCATGTATGTGATTGCATGTGTGTGTGTTTGAGTGCGTGTGTGTCTGAGTGCGTGTGTGTCTGAGTGCATGTGTGTGATTGCATTTGTGTGTGTTTGAGTGCGTGTGTGTTTGAGTGCGTGTGTGTTTGAGTGAGTGCGTGTGTGTCTGAGTGCGTGTGTGTCTGAGTGCGTGTGTGTCTGAGTGCGTGTGTGTCTGAGTGCGTGTGTGTCTGAGTGCGTGTGTGTCTGAGTGCGTGTGTGTTTGAGTGCGTGTGTGTTCGAGTGCGTGTGTGTTTGAGTGCGTGTGTGTTTGAGTGCGTGTGTGTTTGAGTGCATGTGTGTTTGAGTGAGTGCGTGTGTGTCTGAGTGCGTGTGTGTCTGAGTGCATGTGTGTCTGAATGCATGTGTGTCTGAATGCATGTGTGTCTGAGTGCGTGTGTGTTTGAGTGCATTTGTGTCTGAGTGCGTGTGTGTCTGAGTGCATGTGTGTCTGAGTGCATTTGTGTCTGAGTGCGTGTGTGTCTGAGTGCGTGTGTGTTTGAGTGCGTGTGTGTTTGAGTGAGTGCGTGTGTGTCTGAGAGCGTGTGTGTCTGAGTGCGTGTT